>NC_077229.1:262795319-262997819 GCF_027887165.1 Monodelphis domestica
CCAAATTAAGGGAAGAATAATCTAAAAAGTCTCTCTTCTTCCCTCCTAAATCCCAATCAAATCTAAACAAAAACCATCTTCCCCACTACAAAACAAGGAAACTAGAAGCAAAATATTATTAGTAGGGGCCAATTAGGTGTCTCAGTGGATAAAGCCTGGAGACAAGAGGTCCTAATCTTACCACACTTCCTAGATATTTCCCAGCTGTGTGACCTTGGGCAAGTCACTTCACACTTAATTGACTAGCTCTTACTACCCTTCTGCCTTGGAACCAATTCCAGTTATTGATTCTAAGATGAAAGGTAAAGGTTTTTAATATACATTTACTATATATTATTATACTATTATATATTAATAAATATATATATTGAATAATATATGATAAAACAAATTAACATTTATAGTGTTTGGGGTTAAACAAAGCATTTTACATATTCTACTAGATCATTAAAATAAGCAAATCAGATAGGTAGCATAAGCATGACTTCTATGTTGGTATTCCCCTCACACATGCAGATTGCAAACCATCTCCACTTTATGCTATTTGTGAAGCAATGTGGCAAATCAATCACCTGCTGGTCAGGGCTAGATGCCCCTTTCTACAATTGGCTAATCCTTGGTTCCATGGCTGAGCTATACTTGGTATAGCTCTTTGGTAGAAATGATAACTACTGCATTAGCTTGATGGTTGTCCTCAAGTCTCTGCCCACTCTGGCCCATTCTCCATTCAACTGATGTTCCCAAGATCTTTCCTTCCTAAAGGAGAGTCTTGACCATATTACTGACTCAGGCTAAATATTTCCTCTCTCTCTATTCTGTATGTTCCCCTCTCTATATATATATTCTTGATTATCTCTACGGTCACCTATAAAATCCTCAGCCCAAATATTCCCTCTCTCTCTATTCTGTATATTTTCCCCCTCTATATATCTATATCTATCTATCTATCTATCTATCTATCTATCTATCTATCTATCTATCTATCTATCTATCTATCTATCTATCTATATTTTTTCTCGATTATCTCTAGGATCACCTCTAAAATCCTCAGCCAGCCCAAATAATGCCCCCTCTCTCTATTCTATACATTCCCCCCATATATATATATATTCTCGATTATCTCTAGGATCACCTCTAAAATCCTCAGTCAGCCCAAATAATGCCCTCTCTCTCTATTCTATACATTCCCCCCCCCCCTCTCTCTCTCTCTCTCTCTCTATATATATATATATATATATATATATATATATATTCTCGATTATCTCTAGGATCACCTCTAAAATCCTGTCAGCCCAAATAATGCCCTCTCTCTCTATTCTATACATTCCCCCCCCCCCTCTCTCTCTCTCTCTCTCTATATATATATATATATATATATATTCTCGATTATCTCTAGGATCACCTCTAAAATCCTGTCAGCCCAAATAATGCCCTCTCTCTCTATTCTATACATTCCCCCCCCATATATATATATATTCTCGATTATCTCTAGGATCACCTCTAAAATCCTCAGTCAGCCCAAATAATGCCCTCTCTCTCTATTCTATACATTCCCCCCCCCCTCTCTCTCTCTCTCTCTCTATATATATATATATATATATATATATATTCTTGATTATCTCTAGGATCACCTCTAAAATCCTCAGTCAGCCCAAATAATGCCCCCTCTCTCTATCCTATACATTCCCCCCGCTCTATATATATATATTCTCGATTATCTCTAGGATCACCTCTAAAATCCTCAGTCAGCCCAAATAATGCCCCTCTCTCTATTCTATACATCCCCCCCCTATATATATATATTCTTGATTATCTCTAGGATCACCTCTAAAATCCCCAGCCAGCCCAAATAATGCCCCCTCTCTCTATTCTATACATCCCCCCTATATATATATATATATATATATATACATATATATATATATATTCTTGATTATCTCTAGGATCACCTCTAAAATCCTCAGTCAGCCCAAATAATGCCCCCTCTCTCTATCCTATACATTCCCCCCGCTCTATATATATATATTCTCGATTATCTCTAGGATCACCTCTAAAATCCTCAGTCAGCCCAAATAATGCCCCTCTCTCTATTCTATACATCCCCCCCTATATATATATATATATTCTTGATTATCTCTAGGATCACCTCTAAAATCCTCAGCCAGCCCAAATAATGCCCCTCTCTCTATTCTATACATCCCCCCCCCCATATATATATATATTCTTGATTATCTCTAGGATCACCTCTAAAATCCTCAGCCAGCCCAAATAATGCCCCTCTCTCTATTCTATACATCCCCCCCCCCATATATATATATATTCTTGATTATCTCTAGGATCACCTCTAAAATCCTCAGCCAGCCCAAATATTGCCCCTCTCTCTATTCTGTACGTTCCCCTCTATATAGTCTCCACTGCCTCAAAGGTCACCTATACAACCCTGTTTGGCACTGAAGCCCTTCCCTCCTGGCCCTGCGTACCTTCCAGGTCCTTTTCCAGCTTATTCCCCGGCTCAAGGCACTCTATGATGCAGGAATTCTCGCTGTTTCTTGAACATGACTCGCGCCTCCATCTCCCCAGGTTTCACCCTCTGCCTTCCATATCTGGAGTGCT
This sequence comes from Monodelphis domestica, assembly GCF_027887165.1. Taxonomy (NCBI): domain Eukaryota; kingdom Metazoa; phylum Chordata; class Mammalia; order Didelphimorphia; family Didelphidae; genus Monodelphis; species Monodelphis domestica. The sequence continues at coordinate 262,797,933 of NC_077229.1, forward strand.
CTCCCTCCTCTCTTCCTCCTCATGGATTCCTTGGTTTCTCTTAGGAGTCAGTTCAAATTCCACCTTCTATCTCAGACCTTTCCCCTCAGAGATTACTTTCTATTTGCAGTATAAATCTTGTATGGCCATAGTTGTTGGCATGTCCACTCCCCCATTACAACGTGAGCTCCTCAAAGGCAAGGAACCACGTTTGTTGCTTTTCTTTTTATCCACAGAGCTTAGTGTATTGTCTCCACACATAAGTGCTTAATAAAATACTTATTGACTAAATAACTTGGAGCTTTTCCACTTTCTTCAGCTTGGGGACCCAAGGTCACCACCCATCACAAAGAAACTTTAGAGTAGGGCTTGAGTGGAGGAGTTCAGGTCTTATTACTCCCATTTTACAGATGAGGAAACCAAGGCAGGGAGACCCTATGCAATGCTCTTTCTAAGTCACCACAACTACCTCCTGGTACAAAACGCATCCCAACATGAACAGACAAAGAGGAAATCAATAGGCAATAATATTTTGCTAGACTATGCTTGCAAATTATATCAAGTACTCCTTTGCTTACCAAGGAGACCTAAATTGGGTAATAAATTCTATGCCACGTTTTAATCTAGCACTCTACATTTCAAGAGAGGGCAAAGAAGAAAGGCAGAAGCAAAGATCTTAAGCATACAACCTACCAGCGGAGGTGAGTCAATTTTCTACAGGAGCAGTATTCGGGAGGAGGAAGAAGGCTTTCCTTAGTCACCTACCTATTTCTTCTGGGCCAAGGCGACTACAATGTAATCCTGCTCCGTGGGTCCTCCACCCCATTCCCTTGGGGTAGAAAGCAGAGAGGGGGCGAGATTAGCATGCCTAGGTTAAACACCAAAGTGAATGGCAGGCCCAGTCCTGGAGAGCATAGAATAGATAACTTGGGCTGCAGAATCACTCTCTGGGGAGGTTTACAAAAATTGGTAAATGATTACCTGGAAGGATTGGTTTGGATAGCTGGAATGCTTCTACAGAGAGAGGAAGTGGAGCCCACCCCTCCCCCTGTTCCCATCTCTTTAGCCTTCCATTAACTGTTTAACTGGTCCCTTTTGATTATTACCAGATTAAATCTAGGATCTGTTCCACCCCCACCCCCACCACCCCACATTCCTCAACCATTTTCAGTGGCTTAAAGGTGTCATCCAACTGGGAAAGAATTTGTTATATTTAGAAAAAGTATTAACTTTACTGACTATGGCTAGTTAAAAGAAAATGAAGGAAGTAGATAATCATGCTTAACTTTTGGATTATATTTTCCTGCAGCATTAAAACTATAGAAAATATATCTGACTAGCCTCCAGCCTCCAGACATTCTTGGAATAGAGTTTCTCCTTCAGTAAAGGCTCAAAGGAAAATTAAATATTACTTTGCTTCTCCTTTTTGGTTTCTCCTTCAGTAAAGACTCAAAGAAAAATTAAATCTTCCTTTGCTTACTCTCTTGGGCCTTTTAACCACCTATGTAACAATGCCACCTAAGCCAAATGGAAAATGCCAAAACCAACATCCCCGATGATCCACTCTGTTCCTTCCACATGTCTCTGAGGGGAAAGAGGGAACAAGCCCACTCCAATGAATCAGTGCTCAGAATTTCCTGGCTTAGTGAGATCTCAGGGTCCTACCTTGTAGTGAGCAGCATAAAGGCCCCATCGATGGTATCCTTAAAGGAGGTGGGCAAAACATCTTTACAACCAAGTTTCCCCCTGGGCCTGGTGGCAAGAGCCACTTCTAGCCCACATTCTCCAACCTGCACATTCTGAAGACTATCTAAACAGATAGGATAAAGCTTGGTGGCTCCAGCCAAGAAGGGCCAGGAGAACAAAGAGCAATGGGGTTTCTGGTCTAAGTGGAAACTCATTCTCACAGCTGAGCAGCTACTGAAAGAGGAGGTGCCTAGAGGACAAATGACTTGCTACAGTATTTTCCTGTTTTCCTTGGGACTTAAACCTTTCATCCATTTCCTAAGAAGAGAATGTAATGCCTGATCAGTTTATAGTAGCCTAGGATTAATGAAAACCCTTGCTGGGTGAGGGAAAGGAGGAAAAGAAGTGGTAATTTTTCTTTCCCTAAAGGAGGCATGAGAATCTATTAAAATTATATATTTATTATTTATATATATATATATATATATTAAATCAGTTGAGAAAAGAATTCTAAATGTATTATGACTTTGTTGTTTTAACAAATCAGAACTTGAACCTGAAATGTGCAAAGAAAAGAATTAGAAGACAATGCAAGCCATTATATGCACAGCTTGAAGATGGCTTTCAGTAAACATGATAAATGAATGAAATAATGAATGCATGAATTAAGGGTCTTTATTTCAGCAAGAGAAATGTCTAAGGTAAGATGCAAAGAAATATCATGGCAGAATTTACATGACAGAATTTACACTAAAATAAAAAAGCCTATAAACAACTTTATGTTTTGTTAGATCACTCTGTTCAAACAGATTAATCAGGTGGCTAAAGAACAAAGAAATGCTCTCTGTGGCATGGATTTTATGAACAGGATTTAATATGAATTGATTAGCTGAAGGGAAAAAAAATGAGCTTGACTCACCAAAGTATTGCAGCCTGTCCCGGTGGCCTTTTTCTGTCAGAAATGCAAACTCTCTCTCTCCCTTCCTTTTATAGAGTCCCAGATGGGTGGCAATGAAATTAGATTTTTAAAAATATATATTGATTTTGTTAAAAGCACTAGGAAGACATGAAATATGGATGACCGCAGATTCTTGCAGGTATATGTGATCTGATCACTCATATTTGACATTAACAACATCCTGGAAAATTAGACAACTACAAGAGCCTGTAAGAACAAATCAGATCTTCTGCCTCTTTATTCATACTTGAATTCAGTTTAGGTCACCAGGGGCTAAACAACAATACTTTTTCATGATTGTTCATTATTATTCCTCCATACAAAAAGAGAGTAGGTGATCCATGTGGACAATTGTCCATATCAGAAATGTGTGTAGAAAGGAATGGGGTAAGAAGCCCTAGTTCTCAGAGACTTGGAATGATCCACAATTAGATGAAAGGGGGTAGGTGGGTGTTCAACCCATTAAAGAAGATATAATCCTCACCACTTCTTGGCACCTTGACACTCTGGGAAGTTCTTGGCTATAGTTTGCCCACATATCTCTACTGAGTATCTTCCTAGCTCCTGAAGGCCATGATTTGGGTCTTTTAAAGCTCAGATGATCAGTTTAAAACATAAGGAGAAAGGAAGGAATTCATTTCAACCATATTTCACCTAATTTTCTGTTTAAAAATCTTGATTAAAAGTCTGTATGCTCAAAAAAAAAGGATATACTCAAAAACCTAAGAAATGTACTTAGTCATAAAGTCTAAAAGTTGAATAAAACAGGGAACAGTCTCCTATTTAATTACTAAACTAAAAAATTCTATTGCTATAGCCTTCATGAGAAAATTTTAGTATAACAGAAGAGTTGTTCATTAAAGCAGATGACTAAAGCTCTAAGAAGTAATTTACCATTTTGAAAACCAAATAAGCAGGAAAACATCATGCCAACATCCATCCTTAACCACATCTTTTCAGAACCTGTCATGTTCTGATCTTATTGTCCAGACTCCACTGTTCCCACTATGTGGCACATGGAAGAGAACACTGATCCTATAGTCAGAAAGACCCCTGTTTAAATGATACAGATGACTTCATAGAACTTGTGATTGACTAGACGCTTACTAGTAGGGTGGCCCTGGACAAGTCACTTAACTTCTGTTATTTGAAAAATTGGGATGATAATAGTTTGAGTTGTCAGAATAAAAATGAGCTATTTGAAGAAACCTTTGCCAAGTCCTTTAACCCTAAAAGTCCTATATAATGTTAGCTATTATAATTATTACAAGGTTTTGTTTTACCATCCCAAAACAAGAAATAAATTTTAAGCTGATCACTTAGTGAATCAAAAGAACTCTAGGGGGCAGCTGGATAGTTCAGTAGATTGAGAGCTAGCCCTAGAGAGGGAAGTCCTAGGTTCAAATATGACCTCAGACACTTCCCAGCTGTGTGACCCTGGGCAAGTCACTTGACCCCCATTGCCTAGCTCTTACCACTCTTCTGTCTTGGAGCCAATACACAGTATTGACTCCAAGATGGAAGGTAAGGGTTTAAAAAAAAAAAGAACTCTTAATGATAAATATTAAAAAATAATTCATTATCTGTTCTATTCTGCTGAAAATATTATACAGAATCAATTTTAATCAAAACTGCAGTGGAATGTTAAAATTATATTATTATTATATAATATAAATATAGAATATATTATCATTATTATAGTATATATAACTATACATAATATAGCATTATTTATTTAATATTCATTAATGTTCATTTTTAATAATAAATATTAAATTTAATTTAGCAAGATAAAATATATTATTAAATTAAAATTATAATTGCAAACTTTTTTTTTTTGGAAAATCAATATTACTCCAAGATTTAACACTGAGCTAATTTTTTTTTTCTCTGAATGAAAAGAATCCTTTCTAAGCATTTTGAAAGCTTCAAATATCATTAATGGTACACCAAGATGGCTCAGTGAATAGAGCACTGAGTCTGGGCATCAGGAAGACGTGGGTTCAAATACAACCTCAGACACTAGCTATGTGACTGACTCTGGGCAAATCACTGGGGAAGGAAATGGAAAGCCACTTCACTATCTTTGCCAAGAAAACCCCACAGACATAGGGTCATGAAGAGCCGACAAGACTGAGCAACAACAACATCATCAACATAGCCTGTTCATGTTTGCAAAGCACTTTACAGTTGTTATCCCTTTCGATTCTCACAAAAACTTGTGAGGTAAGAACTGTGATGATGCCCATTTTTCAGAGGAAGATACTGTGGGAGACAGAATTGCCCAGTCACGGAGCTAGCCAGGGTCTGAGGCAGAATTTGAACCCAAGTCTTTCTGTCCCCAAGATGAAACCTCTAGCAGTCCTTGATATCTAGGGGAACATCTGAAAAGGAATCCAGCTGAAACATTCTGGAGATAGGAAGAACCTACCCGCAGGGTAGAAGGGAACAAGTAGGCAGACAGGGCTTGGAACAGCTGGTAGCGGCTGAGCCACTGCAAGGGACCCTCGCCTGCCCATCCCCCTCCCTCCCATAGACTTTAAAAACTCTACCCACAAGCCCTGTGGGTCTTTATCAAACATATTCATGATTCCTCTATTCCACCTGTCCCTGGTATCCGCTGGGGCATCCAGCTTCCTGCCTGGGTGCTGAACTAAGGGAGATCTGCTTTTGCATACAACCTGTAGCGCTTTGTCCTGCTGGGATCCTCCTGGTCATTATCACCATGTCGCGTCTCTCTAGCGCCCCCTGGGTGCCAAGCACGGTGCCCAGCAATTCACAAGTATGATCTCATTTAGCCCTCACAACATACGCGGAGAAATCAGCGCTGTGATTATCCCCATTTTACAGATGAGGAAACCGAAGATCAGAGCAGCGAGGTGACTAGCTCAGGGTCACGTAGCTAGTAAGCCTTTGGGGCCGGGATGTGAATTCCAGTCTCTCTGGGTTTAGTCTGGGAGCTCTATTCCGAGAGGGCTGGGAAATGTTAGGTGTTATACCATCAGTGGGTATAGAGAAACATTCCTAAGAGCATTGATTATATGGTTATAATGATATGTTTATGTTTATTTATATATATATACACATTGGGCATATATATTTATATATATATATATAAATACGTTGGGCATATATATTTTTATATATATATAAATACATTGGGCATATATATTTTTATATATATATAAATACATTGGGCATTGTTATTTATATATATATATATATATATATATATAAATACGTTGGGCAACGAGGTGGTGCAAAGGATAGAGAACGGGACTCTGGAGTCAGCAACAGACACTTAATAGTATGAGCCCAGGCAAGTCACCCGTCATCCTGACTTTGTGCTGCCACTAGACTTGGGTGACTGGAGGAGAGAGGGAGGCCGAGGGCTTTGTACAACTCTGCTTCACTTAAATTTAGGCACATGTCATTGGTCCTCAAAGAGAAGACAAAACAATAACAAATACACACATATATGTAGTATGTGGTGTTTTATATATTTTTAACCTTTTTAAAAAATCCTTTAGAAATAATTAATAAATTGTTTATTATTTATAATATAAAAACATTTCTATATTGCATATGTAAATATACTGTATTGCATTTTAATATATTATAAACATAATTACTAAATTATAATATATTATATATAATTAATAAATGATATATTTATATATTCTACATAGTTAAATTATTGAAAATATATTTATATCATACATAATTATATAGAATATATACTTTAATTATATAATGTTTATGTTTCTATATTCTACATAATTATATAATACATGTACATGTATTTTATGTTGTATATAAATATAATCAAGAAGTTATATATAACATGTTTATATGTTATATAATTAATAAATCATATGTTTATGTTATATATAATTTATAAATTGTATAATATATTTTATAATATCAATTAATGAATTATATATGTATATGTTGTATATAATTAATAAATTATCTATAATCTGTTTATATATAATTAATAAATTATATTTTAATGTATGAATGTAATTAATAAATTAATCCTAAGGATTAAAAAAATAGTATTAGATACATAGTATCAGAAACAATACTATATATCAGTTCCAAGGCAGAAGAGTAATAAGGGTTAGATAATAGGGTTCAATGATTTGCCCAGGGTCATATAGCTAACTTAGTGTCTAAGCCTAGATTTGAATCCAGGATCTCCCATCTCCAGGTCTGACTCTCTCTCCACTGAGCCACCTAGCGGTTCCGAATAGATATATAACCTTTAAGTGGTCTGAAGCTTGAGATCTCAAATAGGACTTAATATAAACAGTAAAAGCTTGTACCTTGGTAAATATTTGACCGATGCATTCTTTCCCCACGGTAAAATGAATGAATTCCTCTGGCTGTAGTGGCATGCACTAAATGTCACTCTAGTGTCCTGGTCAATGGCTTTTTCCATAAAGCAGCTTGATCTCATAGACTGCTGAGAACGTGGTTCCTAACCTTTTATAGAGAGAGCACCGTCTCTGATTAGCAAATAGAGAGCTGACATCACATTACTGATTCAAGGGACATGTGACATGTTGTGCTATTTCTATTATGCAGCGCAGCAAAAACATGTTTTCTTTTAATAAACCTTTAACCTTAATATGACTGAAAACATAAAACCAGTCATGTAGGAGGGGAAGATTTACAGAGCATGACCAAAGGGAGGAAATATAGAACAAGTCATTCCAGAGGATCCAGACTGCTGGATAGTAAAGCATACATTTCCACAAGAGAATGGCAATGATTTTTTTTTTCTTCCTGGTATCCATTAAGTTTTATAGAAGGGACTGTTATTTCCTTATTCATTTAATTCTACAATCCAGCTTTATTAGGAATAACATGTTAACATAGAAAGTGACCATTAAAAATTAATTTGTTCAGAAAACATTTGGGGGAATAAATTAATTACAGAGGTTTAGAGCTTCTCATTTTCCAAAAACAAAGGAGATAAACATATAGAAAGTGGCCTGACTTAGGGCCTTTGGGAGACAGGGAGAAGCAATATAGGGTCTAGGAGACAAGAAGGCTTATTGGGAGGTAGGTGGGCTTGTTGGTTTGGGGAAAAACTAGTGGGAATAGTCTGAAAGTTATTAGGTATAAGGAGGAATTAAGCTGATACTCTCCCCAAGGTTTTTCTTACAGGGTCAGAAAGTGAGACAAAACATTGGGAAATAGTATCATATGGTGGGTGGGTGCCAAATGAGAGACTGTTGTGGGGAAAACTTGGTTTTACATATGGTAATAACCCTCAGGAATCCAATCTTTTTCCCTTTAAATTTTTTTTCAGTTAACTTTTACTTTATTTTATTTTTCAGTTAACAAGTATTAATTGTGTTCTCCCAAATCTACTGAAGAAAAAAAAAAAACCTTCAGAACGAATATGCTTAGACAAGCTTTTTGCCCTTTTGTCTTTTTTTGTTCCTCCTCTCTTCCACCTTGGGAGCCCCAACCCTTTTGTGTATATGTCTTTACCTTTCTTTCTGCTTCTCCTCCTCTCTCACTTGCTCTCATTCTTTCTCCCCTCCTTCATCTTTCTCTTTGCAGTTCAAGCTGAGATATTACAACCTATATGTGAAACTCCTTGATAATATGCCTCACTTCATAAACTCACTATGCTGTGTTCAAAAAGAAGTATATATAATGGGAGCAGCTAGATGCCTCAGTAAATAGAGAGGCTGGTCAGAAGATGGGAAGTCCTGGGTTTAAATCTGACCTCAGACTCTTCCTAGTTATGTTGAACCCTGGGCAAGTTGCTTAACCTCCATTGTCTAGCCCTTACTGCTCTTCTGCCTTAGAAATGATACTCTGAGTCAATTCTAAGATGGTCAGGTTTTTAATAAAAAGGAAAGAAGGAAGGAAGGAAGGAAGGAAGGAAGGAAGGAAGGAAGGAAGGAAGGAAGGAAGGAAGGAAGGAAGGAAGGAAGGAAGGAAGGAAGGAAGGAAGGAGGGAAGGAAGGAAGGAGGGAAGGAGGGAAGGAGGGAAGGAGGGAGGGAGGGAGAGAATACTAAAAAGAAAGAGAAAAGAGAAAGAGACATGATGGTCAATGAAGAGAGAAAGATAGAGTAGTCATTGAATATAGGGAGGGGGAGAATAAATATTAATCCCTTACTATATACGATTGTATCATATGTATAATATGCCATGTTGTGCTAAGTACTTTACAAAAATCTCCTTTTACCCTTACAATACTCCTTCACAATGAGGGAGGCGCTATTCTGATCCTGATTTTATAGTTGAAAAAACTTGAGGCAGAAACCGTTTAAATGACCAACAAAAGATAACATAGCTTCAGTGTCCAAGGCCAAATTTGAACCCGTCTTTCTGACTCCAGGCCCTATACTCTATCCATTATGTCACCTACTAGCACAATAAAAATGGACTAGAAAATTCAAATGAGCCAATTGAAGAATACCAGGGGAATCAGTCAAGATGACTGAATGATAGAAATTTGTGAATTGAGGGAAGAGAGCCATCACCAGATCATCGATGAGCAACCAGGAATCTGTCTCATAAAAGACAAGAACCAAGAAGGTATCTAGAATGTCTTTGGTAGATACTTAGCCATTTATCCAATGGGTGCTCAATAAACTCCTACTGATTAATCCAGCTGAAATATCCAGATGTATCATCCCTAATTGAAAGAGGCTGTTGCTAGAATGGCTGGAATCTATTCCTTAGTGGCTAGGAGGGCAGAAGGAGATGCCTAGACTGTGAAGCATCAGCTAGCAATCTATTTCCTAATAGATGGAAAATAAGACATAGTCTAACATGTGGACAGGCAGTCTTTGGTTGACTGAGATAGCCACAGTTCTGTTCCCCAGGTCAGGAAGGTGTCCAAAAAGCAATTAGCCACCTAGGGATCTGTCCAAAAGGGGACAGGTGGGGACATAACTATCTCCCAAGGGATAGAAGTCTGTCCTAAATAGAAAATGTAGAAAGGTCGTCTGTCCCCAGGGGTCAGAAGAACTGACCTGGACCATAAGGAAGGGAGAAAGGAGGATGTTCCCATTATAGATTTAAAGGCATAGATACTTCAGGCAAGCAATTTATCATCCACTACATAAATAATGTAAATTGTTAGTTACTCAATAAATTTTTTAATTGTAACACACTAAGCTACATCTGGTAGAGGAGATTTTTAAAAAATGAATGATAGGGGTGGGGGCAGCTGGGTGGATCAGTGGATTGAGAGCCAGGCCTAGAGATGGGAGGTCCTGGGTTCAAATCTGGCCTCAAGACACGTCCAGCTGTGTGACCCTGGGCAAGTCACTTGACACCTATTGCCTAGCCCTTACCACTCTCTGCCTTGGAGCCAATGTACAGTATTGACTCTAAGACGGAAGGTAAGAGTTTAAAAAAAAAATGAATGATAAGAGTCTGTCTTTGGGGAATTCAGTCTAGTGGAGACAAGGTCACAAATATCACAAATAGAGGCCAATCCACAGTAAATATCCAGAGGAGGGTAAAGATCTTTTCAAAGTAGGAGATTTAGAAAACAACCTCTAGAATTTTGCAACTAAATTATCAGTTTCTTCAAAGGGTTTGAAAACTACAGCCTGATGACATGGGATTTGTTGTGAACCTTTATCTTTTGGTTTTTTTTTTCAATGTAAGCTTGCTGACATAATCACAATTTTTAAAAACTGGCAAGAAATTAAATTCTTTCTATGAAGTTGCAGAGAGATGAAAATGTGTTGTAATTTCCAAGGAAATGCACCCTTCTGCAATTTGCAAGCAATGTGGTAGTGGTGACCCAGACCTCTTAGAACTCTGTGATATCACAAAGAACCTAGCTAGCTAGCAAGCTTCAGCAGAGACTGCCACATTTTGGGGAGCAGAATGCTTAAAACCAGACCAAAGGGCACACAGCTGTCATTCTAGGATCAATAATCGTTGTGATTCTATTTTGTGAGATAATTGGCCAGAAATCTCCAGATGTTGAGCTGTTGTTCCAAGGTTATAGAATAAAGAACCTCATACTATTTGGAAACAATGTCTCAAATATAGGTAGACATTAATATTTAATAATTATTCATAACAATTAATGATAAACTTAGCAATAGTAATAGTATGTGCCTGGTACTGTGCTGAATGCTAGTGTTACAAAAAGAGGCAAAAGACAATCCCTACCCTCACAATTTAATGGTGGAGACAATAAGTCAACAAATATGTATAAATGAGCTATATATAGGGTAGAGAAAAAACAAGAAAGGATGCTAGAATTAAAATGGGGTAGAGAAAGGCTTCCTGCAGAAGATGGGATTTGTGAATAAATGTTGAATAGAATCAAATGTGGGAACATGCATAACTAAAATGCCAAAATAAAGACAAGATAGACATCAGTGAATATCACTGACCAAGAAAAATAATTCAATAACATATTTAGTATTCCTGAAAGGTCTATTTTCTTGTCCCTTAATACAGTAAAATAGACTAATACTCAAAAGCTTGGGTTCCAGTCCTAGCTCCTATCAATTCCTCCATTTCCATTTCAAATTACATTCTATTTCCTATCTCAGCACTGGCTATTGTTCCCCATGCCCAGAATGGTCTCCTTCCTCATTTCCATTTCTTAGAATCTCTCCCTTCCTTTAAGATTTAGCTCAAATGCCTCCTCTGGTCCCCCCAGCTGGTAGTGCCTTTTTGAGTAAGGTTACTTTCTATCTAATAGTATTTTACACATATTGATATATCTATTTTTCACCTGCTGAAATACAAGTTTCTTGAGGGTAGTAACTACTTTTGATTATTCTTTGTGGAGGCAGCTGTATAATTTTCATAAAATCCAAGACTTAAAAAAATTTTGAAAAAAATTTCAGGAAAAGAAACTCGATAACTCCTTGAATCAAGAAAATGAAATGTTTAAAGAAAGCACCAGGGGCAGCTGGGTAGCTCAGAGGATTGAGAGCCAGGCCTAGAGACAGGAGGTCCTAGGTTCAAATTTGGACTTAGATACTTCCCAGCTATGTGACCCTGGGCAAGTCACTTGACCCCCATTGCCTAGCCCTTACCACTCTTCTGCCTTGGAGCCAATACACAGTATTGACTCCAAGAAGGAAGGTAAGGGTTTAAAAAATAAATAAAATAAAGAAAGCGCCATAAAGAAACCTCCACTGCATCAAAAGATTCAGAATGAATTTTGGGATGTAACTGATTGAACTGAAGGGGGTTGAACACATTTATTCTGAATGTAAAACCTTAAGCCAAAGGGAACTGTCCCTAATTGGCTTTTTGTCAATGTGCCTAGCAAACATTGGTCTCTGTCTCTGTCTCTGTCTCTCTTTCTCTCTTCTATTTCCCTCTTATCTCGAACAATTGTAGTTTCCTCTTAGAATGTGCAAATATTGTATGCACCTGTAGCTATAAGATCGTTAAAGGTATAGGCTGGTTATGTTAAATGACTCATTGGAGAGAGTCTCCCAAAGAATCACATGAGGAATTGTGAAGTGTGAATCAAACTTTCTTTGTCTATGAGTCAGCAATTTTTATGTTAATCAATCAAAAACTTAAGCACCCCTACTTAACACTAAGTAAGTGTTCCCAGTCACTTGCTAAAGTGGATGACAACTCCAGAGGCAACTGACCAACCCCTGGGCAGTGCTAAGCAAATTGAAAGACTGCAATTGATTGTGGAGGAAGGCACAGGAAATGATATGGAAAAAGGACTATAAAATGTCCTGAAATTCTTGCCCAGAGATCTTGGGCTGGTGACTTGCCTCTTGGAGATGGCTTTGAACTTGGACTTCAGCTTCAACTTAGGACCTTGGCTCTTCGACTGCTCCTGGATCTTCTCCTTTGGGCTTTGTGTTGGAAGACTTTGCCTTGGGCCTTGGCCTTTGGTCTTCTCCTTTGTAGTTTGTCTCCGGTGAGTGAGTAGCTAATGATACCACTGGACTGGGGAATTCCCTGGGGGGCTGAGCCTTACTTCACTAGAGAAGAGCTAGTAGGCTTGTTGAAACCTATCTCTTTAACTACCTTTTTCCATTTTCACTCTTTCTACCTCTTTGTAAATAAAGCTACTAAAGTAATTTTTTACTTAAGTTATAATATCTTTAAATCAGCACCCACAATATTACTTTAGAATTCTCATATTTAATCAAACCCCTAAATTTAATTTCTTACACAGCTAGGTGGATAGAACACCAGACCTGGAGTCAGGAAGACCCAAGTTCAAATCTGGCCTCAGACACTTACTACCTGTGTGACCCTGGACAATATCACTATATCCTATTTGCCTCAGTTTCTTCATCTGTAAAATAAGCTAGAGAAGGAAATGGCAAACTACTCCAGGATCTTTGCCAAGAAAACCTCAACTGGGGTCATGAAAATAGTTGGACATGACGGAAACGGACAAAATAACAAAGGACAAAGTAAGTGCTGAAAAAAACACTGTTGACTGATTGATCACTTAATTTCATTGCATTTCAATTTCCTCCTTTGCAAAATGAGGGGTTTGGATTAGGTGATACCTGTCATGTGATAAGTCTAAAATTCTGGATCTAACTCCTTGTGGCCCAGGTCACTGTAGCTATGTTATTTTCTTTTCAAATGAGACTGTACCATCAGTTTTTTATCCAGTGGGAATGATCCTTAATCAGAAAACTGTTGCTTTTAAACTTCAACAATGTTCTAAGTTTATAAAGTTTATATATTTAATGTTTGATAATAATGCATTTATTGATTTACAAATTAATATAAAATAATATAAATTAATTACAAAACACTGTTCTCAAATGTGAGGTATAGTTCAAGAATTTCAAAGCATAGTGTTCCCATATCAAATGCTTGTAAGTTTGAATGACTAATCATACTAATTGTTGCAATTAATAATAATAATAATAGCCAACAGCTAACATTTATATACTACCTTCTATGTCCCAGGCAATGTGCTAAATGCTTTATAATTGTTACTTCATTTGATCCTTACAACAATCCTGTATTCTCATTTTATAGATGAGGAGACTAAGGCAAACAGAAATGACTTGCCCAGAGCCACAAAGTTAGTGAATATCTGAGGTCAATCCAGGTCTAGTTCTCTATCCACTGCTCCAGGTAGCTGTCCTTAGAATACTCCCAACAGTGGTGAAGCAAGATGCCATACTAAAAAGCATAAGGACTTCTGGGAAATGGTTGGTGAGAAAAGAGGTCTCCAGAAAAAACCCAATATCCAAGGCAGCTAGGAAACATAGTGAATAAAGTACCTGGGTTCAAATCTGAACCAGACATTTCCTAGCTATGTGACCCTGAGCACGTCACCTAACTATAATTTCCTAGCTCTTGCCACTCTTCTCTCTTAGAATTGATACTAAGACAGGAAGTAAGCATTTGTTGTTTTTTTTGTAAATAGCATATCCTCAATATTACCCTCAAAATCAAATGAAAATGGCTACCAAAAAAGTTTTATCACCACTCAATGAAATTAACAAGCACATGAAAGCCTTGACACAATCAAATATATGATAGGTTCAAAGAAACAGGCAAGAACTCCAGATAATGTAAAGAATACCAGTGGTTGATACACTAAAAAACAAGTGTTTGAGACAATGGGTTTCTTCTTAATTAACTAAAAGCTCTATTCCTGATTTCTATTTAATGAAAGGGTTTAATGACATAATTTGATTTTCCTGTCTATACCTTGGGGGCAGCTTTTAATCTGTTTTTATGAGTTATAAAGTTTACTAATCTTATATAAGATGAGTTAATCCAGGCAGGGGAAAGTTTCATTCCTCATTTCATTTGTAAAACTTAGAGTAATTTGATTTTGGGGATAGGGACTGAACCTGTGGTTTCATCAATACATGGATCTTCCCAAATAAGGAAATTGCCATTATCCATGTAGGTTGGTGACTTCTCTTCCAATGTACAATCCTAGAAAGTTGCCTAAAATACTGGGAAGTTAAATGACTCCCCTAAGCCATCATATATCTGAGGTAGGGTTTGAACCCAGGTCTTACTGCCTCAAAGGTCCACTCTTTATTCATTAAGCCCTACTACCTTAATTTGATTGTTAACTCATTAATATGATATTAATCTCTTTATAGAACTCTTGGCTCCCTGGGGAACTCTTTCAGACTTTAACTTGCCAATCTGTAGTTTCCATTCTAGAAATTACCTATATGATTGAAATCACAGCCCTATGCCACAAATATTCTCAAATTGGATGCCATTTTCCCCAGTGGATATTAATAAACACCAATTTATTAACCTAGTTAGAAAATGTGGTTTTATTCATGAATTATACATTAAATAAAAAACTTTTTGCAGCACCATTGCTAAGCACACTAAAACATAAATAAAATAGCAGAGGGTCTGGCACATCATTAGCACTTTGGCTTAAAGGTAGTATACAATGTCTGGCACAAACAAACTGAAAGGTGTAGGAGCTGTTTATGTCTTGCTACTTGATTTTCCTCTGAAAATTCCTCTTCTATTCGCAAGCACATTTTAAATATTGATAACAGCACAATAAATTTCTGTGTAGCAAGCTTTTATCAGCAGATGGAAGAAAAGTGGCTCCGCACCTGGCACAACTTGGCATCTACGAGAGGAAAAAATGTGGATGACAAGACTGAAATTTTCCAATGGTTTTGTGGGAACAAAGAATGAAAAATCTAAACGACATGATAAAAGTAACAGTTTAGGGTGGAGGAGGGAAATGAGGAATGTAGGGAAAAGGAGGAGGAACGCGTCTCACCAGTAGTACTTGTATAATTAGGATAAAGGCATCATTAGCTAATCTCCATAATTATAGGCAGCATTTTTTTTTCCTTTCTCTCTTAGACACTATAATGTTAGCTAGGCCTGTGCTTTAGGATAACAAAACCTGGAAATGAGGCTGGAGCTTCCTTGACACCAAGTTTTGGGCCAGAGAAACTGATCCAGCACAGGAGGAATTAATTGTATTGTCACAAGGGAAATGTGGTCTAAAGCTAGGCTAGCAACCAATTCTTGTTTATGGGAGCTGTGAACACTTAGCTTGGAGCTCTAGGGCCCGTGATTACAGACTGGATAACATACTAAGTGAGTAAGCATGTTATGTCATATCATAATTGTTGCTGTTTACCCTATAATTGAACTAATGCTACATTTCACTCTCTGAGTTCAAAGCTATTGCATTTTGACCGTGAGTGAGAGCCTTCACTCACTTTTCCAGACGTAACCTGCCACGGTCCCAGAAAAGGAGAACATGCCCGTTCTGTGGCTCCCGTGTGGGTCCGTGTGTAAAGTGATAACTAGCATTGTCAGATGATAAGCAAATTAGTCAATGTCACGCATGTGTGTTTCTAGTTACTGGTTTCTTTTTTTTTTTAACCCTAATCATTCATTGGGGATCATTGATCTAGTGTCTTCAAACAAGAAGCACACTCGTTAATGATCATGCATGTACGTTTCTAGCTGTTCCTTTTTACTTAATAAATTGTGCCTTGATCCTAATCATTCGTTAGGGATGGCTCATGGCCTCTGATCACGAGTGATCACTAATGAAGGAAGTCGTGTTTCTATTTCACAGGGGCTCACATTTCATAATAGAAAGTCAAGTTGACCCTTTGACATGGGAAAGTCTGTGTGACAGGGAACAGAATTAAACAAAAAGCCTCTGGTTTTGAAGGCTATAAACAAGAGGATGATGGATTCATTTGCTAATTATTCTACTCTGCCACAGCCTCCAAAAATTTTCCAACCTGATGATGATAATAATAATAATAGCTATCATTTACATGGTACTTGGAGGTTATGCAAAGCACTTTACCGTTATGGAATGTGATCTCCACAACAACGCTGGGCAGGAGGTGCCATGGTCATCTGCCTATTACATACAAATGAAGAACCTGAGGCAGACCTGTGGGATTCCAGAGGATTCCAGGTTTGTCGCTCTACCCACTGTGCCTATGAAAGGAGCAGCTGTTGTTCCTTCATTTCACCCAGACCTGACTCTTTGTGAGCCTATCTGCGGTTTTCCTAACAAAGACATTTAGAGTGGCTTGCCATTTCCTTCTCTGCATCATTTTACAGTTGAAGAAACTGAGGCAAAACCACTTGCCCAGTAAGTAGCTCGAGGCCACATTTGAACTTGGGTCTACCTGACTCCAGGTCCAGCACTCCCTCTACAGTGCCCCCTAGCTGCCCAATGAAGTGACTCTGGTGGGGCCAGAGACTAAGGACTAAGAAGGGATGAGCAACAATGAACACCGTCTTGGGTGTTTTCAGCTCATTCGGCATGTGGCAATGCCAGGGAAGTATGTGATTATCCTCCTCACTAGTGTAGCACTTTACCATTAGTGCTTTTATGAAGAATGCCATTTGAGCAAATCATATATTTATTAACTACCTACTATGTCCTAGGTCATGTCCAAAACACAGTCAAGAACAAAATAATATTTTCTTGTACCCAGGTGTCCATATATCATAAATTTGGCTGACTCAAAATAAGTTCAAAATATAAATAATATAAGTAAAATATTATACAAATATTATCAAAAGCAGAAATGTACAATTATTGATCATTATCATTAATATTACATATAATTAATACAACATATTACAATGACCACAATAATAAATTATTAATGAGGTGAGATACTTCTTAGAGCTCTAGTCTCATGCTTTAATTACCTTAACAATTCTTCCGTTCTGCCAAGATTTTTTTATCTACTAAACCAACCGCCTATGAGGTAAGCAGATATTTTTATATCTAACTTCATCTCCTGATACATTTATCACAGGGAAGAACAAGAATACAATATAAGCAATTAACAAAAGGATGGATTAGTTTGTAAGCTTCTCTGAGGCGCACCAACTTGTCAAAGGACAATCTTTCATGGTAGTGTCCTCCCAAGTTCTATAAATGGCATTTGCAAATGAGAGAGAAAGAAAACATTAAAAAGTGTCGTACTGAAATAGGAGAAGGCTAGATGTGGCCAGTGGAGAGTTCAGGGTTCTTTTAAGCACAGGAGGAAAAAGGAAAAGGAATCAATTTGGCTCAATGGCAAACTGTTAACTGATTCTAAGTCCTGGAAAAAAGAAGAGGATGCTATGTCTATTTATAGCACCTTGGCCAGTAAGATGATTAAGTTTCCCAAGATAAGAAGGAGGGTCAGACTTGTTCAAGTATATAAATAGAAGCCCTAAAAAACAGATTCAGATACTGCAAGACCTGTTTCAGGTAATTTCATGAGTAAGTTAAGAGTAATGATGACTTTCCATACATTGGATCCTGGCATTAACCCTGTGAACTACTACTACTAGCGGTCAACAGTTTTCAGTTTTGTGACAGCTATTTGGGGTTTTCTTGGCAAAAATACAGAAGTGGTTTACCATTTCCTTCTCCAGCTCAATTAATTTTATTTTTGTAAACCCTTATCTTTTGTCTTGGAAATTGATACCAGGTTTCAGTTCCAAAGCAGAAGAGCAGTAAGCACTAGGCCATTGGGATTAAGGATTAAGTGACTTGCCCAGGGTCACATAGCTATTAAGTGTCTGAGGACAGATTTGAACCCATCTTTCATCTTCAGCAGTAACTATCTACTGAGCCACCTAGCTGTGCTCACCATATATGTTTCTTCTGTCAATATGCCTAAATGTATAAAAGGGAACAAAGTTGACAGGCCACTGATATGAACTTTTCCTCCCCCAAAACACTTAGTATTGAATGTATACCAGGACATAAAACCCCAAAATGGCTTTATTTTTTTACTCAATCAAACTGACATCAGTCCATGTGCTAATATTACATGCATATGCATCAATACGTACATGAATAATCAAAACTTTGACTAGTGATATGCTATCATTTATACAAAAGCTTCTTACTTTGCTATAATAGAAATATATAAATACCATGATGTGTCTATGAATATCTTAATTCCATTTTATATGTTGTGTGCAGCAGGACTATATATCTTCCTCTCACCAGCATGTGGCAATGTCAAGGAAGTATGTGATTATCCCTCCTCACTAGGGTGGCAAGCAGCCCTGCCTGATATAAAAAATGCTATTCAATCAATCATGTACTTATTGGCTCTCTCCTAGACACTGTATGAAGAATAAAATCATCCTTACTTGCACACAGGTATTAATATATCATAAATTTGACATTCAAAATGAATGCAGAATTAGTAAATATAATCTAAAGCAGAAATATATAAGCAAATTTAAAGTATCAGTATGAAATTTACATATCTAATACTTAACACTATAATAAAAATCTGCAAACTGTCTAATTGAAAAATTGTTAAAGGATATGAACAGACAATTTTCAGAAGAAAATCAAAGCTATGTGTAGACACATAAAAAATTATTTAAATCACTGTTGATTAAAGAAATGTACATTAAAACAACTGAGATACCACCTCACATCTGTCAGATTGGTTGACATGACAGAAAAGGAAAATGACAAATATGATGGGGATATGGAAAAATAGGAACATTAATGCATTGCTAGCAGAGTTGTGACCTGGTCCAATCATTTTGGAGAACCATTTGGAACTATGCCCAAAGTGCTATAAAAATGTGCCTTTTGACCCAGAAATACCACTGCTAGATAAAATATTTACAAGAGCCTTTTTTGTGGCAGCAAAGAATTGGAAATCAAGGGGATGAGCATAGTTTGAGGGATGTCTGAATAAATCGTAGGTATATGATTATGATGGAATACCATTATTCTGTAAAAAATGACAAGCATAATGGTTTTGGAAAAACCTAGGAAGACTTCTATGAGCTGATGAAAAGTGAAATAAACAGAACTAGAAAAACATTGTACACAGTAACAGCAATATTGTACCAATGATCAACTGTGAAAGACCTTAGCTACTCTAATCAAAATAAGGATCTAAGATGATTCCAAAGTAATCCTGATGAAAAATGCTATTTACCTTCAGAGAGAGAACCAATGGATTCTGAGTGGACACTCTAGCATTTTATTTTCACTTTCTTTGTTTTTATTGCCTTTTTTTTGGTAATATGGCTAATGTGGAAATATGTTTTACATGACTTTATATGTATAATGGGTATCATAGTTCTTGCCTTCTCAGGTGGAGAGAATTTGGAACTGAAAATAAAAAATTTTAATAAAAAAATTTACAGAATGTTTGTGTCAGAATTTTCCAAAGCTATTAGAAGAAATCTGATTGATTTGTTGTGTTGTGCTTAGGGGGGTGGGGGTGGGAAGAATATGAACCTGTGATCTCATTCCATAAGAATTCACTACACTAAGGAAGACCAGTAACTCACCGAGAACTTGGTAGTTTAATGAGAGTTGTCCAGGACATTGAGGGGTTAAGTGACTTACCCAGGGTCACCCAGGTATATGTCAGAGGCAGTTATTAAATCCAAATCTTTTTGACTCCCAAGACCAGCCCTGTTTTCTCTTATACTGTAAAAAATTATTTCTTCATCACTTTCTTTAAGTATGTATACACTTCTGCATATTTTATGGTCATACTCATACTATGCCTTCAAATTTATCCCTGAACTGTTCTGGTCCTGTTTTCAGTTGGACCATGAAGCCCTGGGGGCATAAGTACCATTTGTAATACAGCTCCTAATAGATTTATAGGAACACCTTTGTGTTTTACTTAAAAAAAAAAAACTCTTACATTCCATCTCAGTAAGCAACTCTTAAGAAGAAGGGAAAGGGCTAGGTGATTGGGGTTAAGTAACTTGCTCAGGGTCAAAGATCTAGGAGGGGTCCAAAGGCCATATTTGAACCCAGGTCCTCCCAACTCTAGGTGAGGTGCTCTATCCATTGGGCCACCTAACTGTCCCCATGTATGTGTTCTCAATAACAAATATTTCAAAATATTTTCAAATAATGAAAATGTTTATCTACTTCTTGGAAAATGAAACATCTTACTTATTAATCATGTGACCTAAAGTCTTTCCATGAGCAAATTAAACGGCAAAGGGGTAGATTGTACAAACGTTTGATTCCCAAGGATTTTTGCCAACTTCAAATTGTAGCTCAAGTATAAGAACAATGTTAGAACAGGGTATAAGGGCAGGCAGCTTTAAAAGCATATTATTATAATTACCATTCATTTTTCTGACGTCTGTTCTCCTCCCCCTAATTCCATGCTGACAGAAATGCTTAACATGTGAGGACCAAAGAGCACCAATCTAGCACAGTAATGGCCATCACTTTCCACCACAGAAATTATATATTTCTCCATTCAGACACAAGAAAGGCTTCCTGGCTATATCAGGTTCTATGGAACAATCATCATGCTGTTTGTCAGGATAAAATTTAACAAACACATTTTAAGTGTCTTCTCTGTGGCAAGGCCCTGTGCGGAGTACACAAAGATAAAACCAAGGACAGGAAGTCCAATATTGCCCTCAAGAAGCTTATAAAACATTCCATTAAAAAAAAATTGTACCTAACTCATGAGTTTCTCTCTAGTTAACTTTCTGGAATAATTCTTGTGTTTATTTTTCTCTTATCTTCCATGCCATCTCACAAAAGACATATGCCATACTTGTGGCCATATATCTACACAGAAGATAATGTCCTGAAATATACTTGGGCACAATCATTGAAATTAAACCTCTAAGGTTTGGGGGAAAAGAAGACTGTGTTCAGTGAACATCTTCTTTTGAAATGATAGAATGAATCTCTTACTCAAACTGTCACAAATCCCTTCATAGGAATTAAGGCTTAAAAGGTAAAATAATAATGAAAGAGGTTTTAAAGGGAAAATATTATCATTAGCTTAACGAAGTGACTTGAATAGCACGTAACTCACTATGCTTCAATCAATCAGCAAATGTTTGCTATAGATACTATTGGTGGAGGGATGGATGGAAAGACGGATGGCCAGATGGAAGTATGGTTGAAGAGAAAAATTTTGATTTTAAATACCTTCAAAATAAGTACAATTTTAACTTGATGTAAGAAAAAAGTAACCATCTTTTTGCTTCATCAATCTTTTATGTTTTATTTCAAAACTAGTTGTATGCCTATTTATTAATAACAATGATAATAGCATTTTTATGAAGCTTTTTGCAAAGTGATTTATGTGTTGTCTTATTTTATCCTCACAATTCTGGAAGGTAGGTGCCCCATTTTGCCTATGAGGAAACTGAGGCAAGAGAGATTCAGAGATTTGCCCTGAATCATACAGCTAATAAGTGCCTGAGGTTAGATTTGAATCTAAATCATTCTATCTACCATGCCACCTAGCTGGATCCTTTTGCAAAGAAACTGGAAGTTGATTTTTTTCTAAAAGCTTTTAACATTATAAAACATCCATCAATTTCACTGGGAAAAAATAGGAAAGAAACTTCAGTAGATTTTATCTGGCTTGATAGAGTAAATGCTTCTTAAAGAAGCTGTGCCTTGAACTTCAACATTACACAGCTGCACACTGTATACATTTAAATGAACTTCCTGTTTTCTATGAATTTTTTTTTCTTAAACATGTTTCAGTTTCCTGGTGGAATTTTTTAAAAAGATTTTTTTAGGTTCCCTAAAACTTGACCCTTACATTTCATCTGTGGGTTAATGTTTCTTTTCTTATCAAAACCAGGGGGGGGTAGCTTGGTGACTCAGTGGGTTGAGTCAGGCCTAGAGATGGAAGGTCCTGGGTTCAAATGTGACTCAGACACTTTCTAGCTGTGTGACCGTGAAGCAAGTCACTTAACCCGCATTGCCTAGCCCTTACCACTCTTCTGCCTTAGAACCAATACACAGTAGTGATTCAAAGATGGAAGGTGAGGGTTTAAAAAAAAAAGTTTAGAAGCTGAAAAAAAAAGTATATTCTTTGAAAGTTAAAAAACAGTGCTTGCAACTTTGATGTATAATTATTCAATTCCATGAACAAGTTTTTGTACTCCCCTTCCAATATTGTTATAATACACTAATATATGAAAAACACTTTGCTTAAAGTGTTACACCATTGTCAGTTATTATTATTATTATGTATTATACAATGTATATATCCTAGGAACAAAGACAAGGAACCAGTCCCTGCCTACAAGGAGTTTACATTCTACAAAGGGATATATATCATAGAAGTAAATACAAGGTAGGGAGAGTTTGGGAAGCAAATGAGAGACCAGACAAATAGGCTAGGGAAATCAGAGGAAGGAGAGAGCACTCCTGGGTAGGAATCAAGGAAGGGCTTCACTGCAGAGGTGGTATGAAGACAGGCAAGTCATCTGAAAGCTGAAGATGAGAAGGGAAGGTATGCCCCACATGGGGGATGATCCCTTCAAATATGGGAATGTTAGAAAATGGAATGTAGAGGTCAGAAAATATTTACTAGTCCTATTTGGATGAAAGGTTGAGCATGAGGAGGGGAGTAGAGGGAAATAAGGATGGAAGAGCAGACTCAGGGTCAGAGGATGGGAAATCTTAAATGTTAATTATTTATATTTCATACTTTAAAGGCAATATTCAGCTACTGAAGCTTTTTGAGCAAGGAAGTGACAATGAGAATATCATTTTGGTAGCTGTGTGAAGAAAAGATTTTAGAGGAGGAAGACAGGAAGAAAGAAGGCCAATTGGGAAGCTATTCTAATAGCCTGGTCCAGAGGTTCTGAGAATCTGAACTCAGAGAGAAGGTAATGAATTTGAGAGAAGTGATGGAGGGAGAACTGATGAGACTTGGCACCTGATTAAATATAAAAGGAAGAAAAATACATGTATAAAAATATTCATGGCTGTGCTCTTTGTGGTGGCAAAAAATTGGAAAATGAGGGGATATCCTTCGATTGCGGGATGGATGAACAAATTGTGGTATATGTTGGTCATGAATACTATTGTGCTCAAAGGAATAATAAACTGGAGGAATTCCATGGAATGACCTCCAGGAAGTGATGCAGAGTGAAAGGAGCAGAACCAGGAGAACATTGTACACAGAGACTGATACACTGTGGAACAATCTAACATAATGGACTTCTCTACTAGCTGCAATGCAATGGCCCAGGACAATTCTGAGGGACTTATGAGACAGAACATTATCCTGATCCAGAGAAAGAACTGTGGGAGCAGAAAAGCAGAAGAAAAACAACTGCTTGATCACATGGTTAGATGGGGATATGACTGGGGATATAGACTCTAAATGATCACTCTAGTGCAAATATCAATAATATGGAAATAAGTCTTGATCAATGACACATGTAAAACCCAGTGGGATTGAGCATTGGCTTGGGGGGGGAGGGGAGGTAGGAGGGGAAGGAAAGAACATGAATCATGTAACCATGGAAAAATATTCTAAATTAATTCAATAAAAGAAATAAAAATAAATTGTAATAGATATAGAAGGGAGAGGAAGACTCAATCAATCAACAAACATTTATTAAGCACCTATTATGGGCCAAGAGTCAAAAATAAGCCAAAGTGATTTCTGAGTGATTAGAAGGAAAATATAGCTTCTTCCAAAGAAATAAGCAAGTTTGGAAAAGTGAATTCAGGGGGATAATATGATGATTTTGGCTTCTAACATATTGACAAGATGATAGTAGGACATCCAGATGATGCTTCCACAATCAGTGAGGGCTAGAATCTTTAGCTGAGAATGATATCTGTGCCTCTTCTCCCCTCAGTGGAAGAAGGATCCTCTTTCCTCAGCAGCAGTGGCTTCCACAAGCAATTGGTAGAATGATGGAGGGAAGAATAAAATCCAAAGGAAAAAAGGCCAAAGAGATAGATGGATTTTAGGGTGAGGAACATGTGAGATACGAGGAGCTCAATGCAGATGGCAATGGTGGCTGAGATGGTATTAGATTATATACAGATATGGAAATATCTAGGTATAAAAATCTCTCAGAGGGGCTGAGGGCAGAAATGAGGTAGAAGACCCTTGGAGTTGGGAGCAGCAGTGTGTCCTCTTGCCTTAGTGGTAGAGATTATAAATATTAAATGTCTTTTGTTCTCTAATGCTCCAAATTTACCTAGATTATTCCTAACATAAGAGATATAGCTAATCACTGGGCTTATTTTGGAATTCTTCCCAGCTTCTTAGAATTTAACAGTTTGCCACCCACTGGACCTCCATATACCCTTAGAGAGACCAGGTTACCTCCCCACATGAGGCATTGCAACTAGGCTTTTAGGGGAGGTAATGTTAAGCTATTAAACTAAAAGAAAAACAGAAAACCATCTCTTTCCCAAGTTGTATTGTATTTTACTTAATATATTTTAGAATAAAATTAGGAAAAGAGCAGAATTATACTTTATTATTGCATATGCCTCCTCCCCTCCTCCTTTTTCCCTCATTTGGGGGAACCTATTTATTGAAATTAAGTCTTCTGAATACAAATCCATTTAAAGGCAAAAGTAGTTAAGTAACTTCCCTAAGGTTGGATGTGAACTTAGGAAATGGATTCCTCCAGCCTCCAGGCCTGGTGCTCCAACCACTGCACCACACAGCTGACCTCACCATTACCAATAACAAAAATTGGCTCTCCCCACATTTGAGGGAGCCAGTTCTTTGAAGGTTAAGTCTTTTGAACGCAAATCTAATCCACAGAATCTTTTTTTTTTTTACCCTAAACTTCCCTGCATAAACTAATGAAATCACTTATTACAGATTCTATCAGTAACCTTCAGGAAAAAAGGCATAGCCTGTAGGCACCCAGTAAGGTATTTTAATCAGTCTCCTTTTGCAAATCCTATACATAGGATTTGGGCTAATGCTTACTTTGCTTTTACCTCTCTGCAACTAGGGGTTCTTTATTCAGGTTATATCATTTTGTAAGGAATAAAAGACTGCAGCTGGTCCTGATGAGATAGGCAGCTAATTTGCTATTATCCTTATACACTGACTTCAAGATGGGAAGCTATGGCTGAGTTCACATTTTCAAAAACTGTGCCACTGCTGGCTGCTTTTTTCCTCTTCTCTTCCATGATCTGATTTATTTCCTGTCATGTACGAGTTGCGGGTTTGGTTCCAACACAAATTTTTTAAAAAGTATATTCCATAAGCTTCTGTGAATTACTGACATTTTAAAAATAGAGAAGCTTTTAAGGGTCAAGGCTCAAGCCCTAATTTTTTTTTTCATTTGACCATGACTAAGTCTGGACAACTCCAGATAGGAAATGAATAATAGAGCTCATTAAAAAAATAGATTTGAGAGCCATAGATCCACTGAAAGCAAATCATTGTATTTTTGTTATTGTAGCTGCAGAAACAGCATTTGGAAACTCACTTCATCAATATATGTGGCTGGCAGGAAGCTGTGAAAAACCAGATCATAAACAAAGGCCACTCTTGGTCACAGCCAGATTGGTCTAAAGACTGAATACTACTACTTTGGCTACTTTTCAAAACCTAGATCGATTTGTGGCAGAAGAGCCTGGAATTTCAGGCTAAATGTTAAAGTAAAGGAATTCTAATTTTTTTTTTAAACTGAAACTGTTAATTTCCCAATTTTCCTAAACATTCTTTTTTTTTTAAAAAATCTTACCTTCTGTTTTAGAGTCAAAACTAAATTATCAATAAATAAGGACCAGGGAATTAGGGTTAAGTGACTTGCCTAGGGTCACCCAGCTAGTCAGTAACTGAGGCCAAATTTGAATGAAGGCCTTCTGAACTACAGACCTGTCTCTCTATCCACTGAGTCACCTAGCTGCCCCTTTCCTAGCATTCTTAAAATAGAGGAAAAGAAGGTAAGTATACACGGATGTATATTATCGAGATTCACGCAGATAAGTAAGCCACAGAATCCAAGAGTGGAAACCAAGTCCTCATCTCTATTTTACAGAATAAAAAAAGACACAAAAAAAAAAACAGAAGAACTAGGAAGTTGGAGAGCTGAATTCGAATCTAAATCTTTTATTTAAATACTCTTTCATTCATTAACAAAGAGTTATTAATATTAAGGAATTCCTTAGTGCAAGTCACAGTGAGTTTCTAGGTAAGATACTAAATTAAAGTAGGCCCATTCTCTTTTCTAATATATTTTACCTGCCACCTCCCAAAGACTACAATTATATAGCAAAGAATCAGAGATAACCAATAGGCAGAAAAAACATCTACAAGATGTCTTTCAAAGGGGTGTTGGCTAGATAGGCTAAAGACGAAATTAAAGGTATAGTGAATGCAAATTATTGGAGTGAGGGGAGAGGACAAGAAATCTTACACTCTCAACCATCCATTCAGGCCAATTAATATTTTTCATGCAATTTATTTAACCACGGGGTTGTTCTACTTTACCTTTTACTTTCTGACAAAAGAAAGTGAGTGTAGTGACATCCAAGGGGCAAGACAAAGAATGTGAAGCATATATTCTCCATCACTTTGAAGACATCTCTGATGTTCTGTGTCTCATGAGGCTGTGAGTTACCGTGAAACAATCAAGGTGGTCTGTTTGAACCTTCATTCCCATTGCTAGGTACCATCATTTCTTGATAGTATCTGAGTTAAGGGAGGTTGAGAGGAACTTGCATAGCACCAATAAATTAAATCCGCAAGTAAAACAAATTTTAGTTCTAAAGCTGATACCAAGTTTTAACTACTAAGGCAAATGAATTGTTTGTGACTCAATCTTTCCCTTCCTCTCTGGCGTTACCCTCAGAAACTAGATAATGGCGAAAACAGAGGGAGAGAGAGCAATTTTTATGCTTAACATTAGGAAATACATCTTTAGGATTAGAGTAATCCAAAAGTGGAGTGGATTGCCTCAATAGGAATCTTCAAAAAAAAATCTGTTTAGACATTCTTTGACTACATGGTAGAGCAGGGGTGTCTGTGAACTTGTTTTGAGGGGGAAAAAAAGCTTTTTTTGTTAATTATATTTCAATGTAATCACTCTCCTTTGTAATCTAATGAATTATATTTTATACATTTAAAAACATTATTCTGAGGATTCCATGGGTTTCACCAGACTACTGAAAAAAGGTTAGAATCCATGAAGAGAAAGGAATCATTTTTTTCAGGGCAGGGCTGGGCCCAAATGGCCCTGTGGTCCCTGCCAACTCAAAAGTTCTATGGCTCTGTTCTTCTGAGTGAATAGTCTGAAGAAACTACAGCAATAGCAATGAGTTAGGCCTCTGACCTGGATTCTAGAGCTGGCCGTACCCCTAAACAGCTAGGTGGCCTTAGGCACCTTATCTTTCCTAGGTCTTAGTTTCTTCAACTGTAGGACAAAGCGGTTGTCTTTTTATCTAACACTTAGCTCTATATTGTTGCTCCGTGGTTGTTTTTCATGACCCCATGACCAAAGTCTCAAGTTGACAAATACGGCATATGAAAAGCCAAGGCCTGACCAGAGGAAAGCCATCAAGAAAGCATCTAGCTAAGTGTTCATTGAGGAGCCAGGTCCATATGTAGGTTATTTATTTTCTTCCAAAGAGGTAGTTTTTAAGAGCTTTATAAAGTGAATCCTGCTTCAAGCTGGGCTAGGTGGATTGATTGTCTCTTAGCCATGGTGGTCAGCACTGTTGACCAGAGTTAGAGGACACTGACACAAAGAACTCTTGCCCTTTTCTGGCGCCAATTCTTATCAATGGCCAGGTCCCATTAGGAGGGTGGAAAGCATATACCAAAGGGTGTTTGACTAAATAGGATGAATAGAGTAGAAGTAGCACCCTATTTTAAAAGATCTCTTTCCTTAATATACACATTAAATGGTTTGGAGCATGGAGATAGCCTGTGATGTAGATACGGAAAGAATATCCCTAAACTCCAGGGTCCTGTGTTAAAGGAAAGAAGGAAGGAGGGAGGGAGGGAAGGAAGGAAGGAAGGAAGGAAGGAAGGAAGGAAGGAAGGAAGGAAGGAAGGAAGGAAGGAAGGAAGGAAGGAAGGAAGGAAGGAAGGAAGGAAGGAAACCCATTTGTAACTTTAAATCTTCAAGAGTTGTCTGGGACACTGAAAAATTAAGTGACTCACATATCTAATATATGTCAGATACAGTACTTGAACCTATATATTCCAGACTCCAAGGCTTCTTATTCCCTATGCGGGAATTAATGTGTGTAGATGTGTGTATTAGTGACAGAGCCCTTTGGCAATCTAGTGAATCCTATGGAACTCTTCTTAAAATGAGATTTTTAAATGCATAAAATCAAATACATAGGATGATAAAGGAAACCAATTATGCTGACAAATACTTAAAATATTTTATAAAAACAATTTGTGTTATAGTCCATAGACCTCTTGAAATCTATCCATGGGCCAACAAGGGCCAACTCCTATATTATACTATGGTACTTCACGAATCCTACAGTACATTCAAAGGGAATTTCATAATCATTGTATCTCAGCACCTTTTCCATATTAAATGTAAATTCCTTTAATAGGCTGGTGAGTTTCTAGAAAAATTCTTTTTCCCTGTAAGCAGTACAGACTATGATCTCAGCAGGGTCAGGGTGAGGGATTATTAAAAAGACTATTCTTCCCTATAATATTCCTCCAAGAATATTAGTTTTAATATTACTATCTAGAATTTTCTAGCCCCTTGAGTCCATGTTATATTAAAAGCTAAGCATCTGAGAATTGCCCATTAGGCTGATCACATAATCAGGTGTGTGAGTGAGTCCTCGTGATTATTTCGACATCCATGAAGGCAACAGTGAAACTTCTCTGGGGCTCTCAAGCACATTTTCAAATTCTTTCATGATTAGTCCATTAATCCTAGTCTCTGGTATGTTTGCCAAAATCCCCAGCCTTTGGGCTGCTTCCTAACAATGAATGCTTATGAAAGTGTTCCTAGGATTGAGACATACAGGAGTGACTTGATAGCCAGGCCACAAGATATAGGCTGAATACAATGGCTCTCTACTTTATGCCAATCCAATGGAACGAGCTCCAGTCAACCCACCTAAGGTTTTGGATAGGATCTCTTCATAGTCGCACCGGTTTCCAAGATGTGTGCAGCAGCTCCTGAGGCCATTGGCATATGCCTAAAAGAAAGCTGACAAGCTGACTGATGCCTACTTACTACCCAGAATTTATTCCTTTCCCTTATCTTGAGAGCTGTTTCCTGTTGTGTTGTGTTTCCTCCTCCCTTTATACTCACTCCCCCCTGAGATTCCTACCACCTCCCCAGCAAAATTCCTACATACTCCTCAGCAAGAATATTGTGCTGACACTCCTACCCACAAGAATTCAATGGGACAATTTAAGAGTATAATTAAGCCTGTAAAAAAAAATGAAGAACACTACACTTTAAAAGAAAATTTCTCACCATGCATCCGTATAAAAACAACCTTTCTCTAAATTTTGTGGTGACTGCCTTGCCTTTTGTCTAGTTCATAAACTAATAAGAATGGACCTTGTGTCCTCCTTTTGCAGGTTCCTCTACAGAGTTTGGCAAAGCACACATGTGAATTCATTATAAACAGACCAATAAAAGAAAATCATTCCGTCAATGCCCATATAAAAATTGAAAGGTAGAGAGTATTAATCAGCCTCAGAACTTGATATTTTTCTTTTTAAATGCTCCTTCCTCAGATAGTCAGGCCTCTCTATGACAATGAATTCTGAGAATTTGGGGAGTTTTGAATGAATCATTAAGGAGTTCTTTCTACCCTCTTCCCTGATCTCAAACAGTCCATTTCCCTGTAGCCCTTTAGCCTGACCACTCGCTCCTCTCCGCCTTTTTTGCTTTTCTCTGGTCTATAGTCACTTTCCTCTCTAACAGCCAGTTGTGTGCTCAGTCTGGTTCCCATCTGCTAAGCCATTCTACCTTGTTCCAGACAGCTTTCCCTAGTGCTTCTGGCTCAAAAATTCTTAGTAAGTGTATTATTATTCCTATAGTCCTTTACAATTCTTTAGGGGCAGTTCCATCATCAGTTCCGTGATGAGTTTGTCCTTGAATGCCAATCAGCTTTATCTTCTACCATGATGTCATGTCA
Organism: Monodelphis domestica; assembly: GCF_027887165.1. Lineage (NCBI taxonomy): Eukaryota > Metazoa > Chordata > Mammalia > Didelphimorphia > Didelphidae > Monodelphis > Monodelphis domestica. Next base: position 262,828,386 of record NC_077229.1, read on the forward strand.
CATTCAGTTGACAAGCATTAATTAATGTGCCATGGTGACACATAGTTTATATATATATACATATATATGTATGTTTATATATATATATATATAAAAAGAAAGGCAAAAATAATCTCTGTTCTCAGGGAGCTCACATTCTAACTAGAAAAACAACTTGTAAATAAGGATATACAAGATATACAAGATGGGAAGCTAAGGGTGTCAGTGGACAGAGAGCCAGGCCTGGAGACCAGAGGTCCTGGGTTCAAATTTAACCTCAGACACTTCCTAGCTGTAGGACCTGCGCAAGTCACTAAGCCCCCATTGCCCAGGCCTTACCTTTCTTCTGTCCTGGACCTGTTACTTAGTTTTGATTCTAAGACAAAAAAAAAAAAGATATACAGGGCAACTAGGTGGCCCAGTGGATAGAGCACTGGGCCTAGAGATAAAAAGAATTACATTCCAATCCAGCCTCAGACACTTACTAATTGGATGACCCTGGACAGGTCACTTAATCCTGTTTGTGCTCGTTTCCTCATCAGTAAAATGAACTGAAGAAGGAAATGGCAAATCACTCTATCTTTCTTTGCTAAGAAAACCCTCCATGGGACAAAGAAGAGTAGGACACTACGGAACAATAATGGCACGTGCCGGATGTTAGGTCCCACACTGTAGATGGAATGAACTAAAAAAACAAACAAACAATGCCTGCTCTCAAGGAGCTCCCATTCTAACTGAGGAAACGTGTCAATAAGGATATCCAAGATAAGACTGTCTCCCATGGTGGGGAGGAGGAAGACCTCCAGCCGAGTCCTGAAGGGAGTCTAGGAGGGGAAGCTAAAAGAGGAGAGCATTGGGAGGCAGAGCCAACGGGCCAGGGGAGCTGAGGCACAGAGTGTGAAGAGAGGAGCGATGGGCCAGGAGACGGGAAGGGAGATTTCTCCTGGATGTTGGAAGTAGCTGGAAGCCACTGGCTCGGAGGTGCAGGGAGCTAGCATGCTCAGAGCTGCAATTCAAGAAGGTCACTTGGGCAGCTGAATAAAGAATAGACTGGAGTGGGCAGAGATTGACAGAAGTGAGATGAAGTAGAGGACCCCTGAAATAGTCCAGGAGAGGGGAGGAGAGCCTTCCACTGGAGAGGTGGCAGCCAGAGACAGAAACAAAAGAGTGGGAAGCCTCATCCTGACAAACACGCAAATTAGGACCCCAGCTACTATTGTATACATACTATATATATATATATATATATATATATATATATATATATATATATATATATATATATACTACTTCTAAGGAACCATAGTTTATATATATATATATATATATATATATGCATGTAACATGTAACATGAAGGGAAGAAATTCCTTCCTAACCTATGTGAAACATCGGTTTATATACACCTGGAAGAATGGCCTTTACCCAGCTTTGTCTCACCTAGTTCCAGAAGTTAAAACAGTATTGTGGGGGCAGCTGGGTAGCTAAGTGGATTGAGAGCCAGGCCCCGAGATGGGAGGGCCAGGGTTCAAATCTGGCCTCTGACACTTCCCAGCTGTGTGACCCTGGACAAGTCACTTGACTCCCATTGCCTAGCACTTACCACTTTTCTGCCTTGAAACCAATATACAGCATTGATTTTAGGGTGGGAGGTAAGGGTTTTAAAATAAAATAAAATAAAAAGGATAAAAATAAAACCCTTGTAATAAAAACAGCAAGGTTGCACAGTAGATAAAATAGCAGACTTAGATTTAGGAAAGTTTGAGTTCAAATCCTGCTTTAATCAATTCCTAGGCACATGGACAAGTCATTTAACCACCATTTGCTTCAGTTTCCTCATCTATAAAATGAGGATAATACCCCCCCACCTCTCAGGGTTCTTTGGAGGATAAAATGAGAAAATATTTGTAAAGTTCTTTGTAAATCTTAAAGCACTCTATATTGCTAGCTATTGTTACTATTAAATATAAATAGTTACTGGTCTCAGACACTTCCTAGCTGTGTGACCCTGGACAAGTCACTTAATCCCCATCTCCTAGTCCTTACCACTCGTCTGCCTTAGAACTAATACACAATATTGATTCAAAGATAGAAGGTAAGGATTATAAAAACAAACAAATAAACACACACACACAAAAAAACAGTACTGTAGTACTGAAAAAAAATTGCCTTTTCCCAGGTTTGGATCACATATTTACAGATGTTAAAATAGCATTGTGTGAATTTTGAAAAACAATCCTCTATCAGTGAAAGGAGATTATCACTAGGAGGAAATTATGTTATGCCTCAATTTTTGATTCATAATTGTCTAGAATGAACTTTCACCAAACTTACTATTCAGTGTAATTGGTAAAACAACACAATACATGCTGGTAGTCTCCACCTTGCAAACACAAATAACTGATTGTCCATACAAATGGCTGTTCAGGCCCATACAATACCATCAACCCAGATAGACCCCTAGGCTGGGGCTTCCTCTGCAGCCACTATGAAAGTTGGGGTGGGGTGGGGATAACTTTAAGAAAACTTCTAGCTGCAAAAAAAAAAATGAAGAAGACAAGAAAGAAAGATCAGGCCGCAAGGCATCTCTACACCAAGCTAACCTGCCTTATAAAGCAACCATTCCAGGAAAAAATAAAGTTCTCTTAGAGAATCACAGCATTTCAGAATGGAAAGACATTGTAGGAAAGCCATCTGTTCCAAACATTATGTGAATAAAGATTTCACTCACTCACACACACACACACACACACACACACACACACACACACACACAATATCCTTGACACGTAGCCATCCTGCCTTTACTTGAAGTTCAGAGAAAGGGGAACATGCTGAGGCTTAAATATTTCTTGTAAATAAAGCTCCTGCCATATCCCGTCATAAAAATCTTTATATTTGAGATTATGGAGCATATTTATGAAGCCAACAATTGTTAGCATTCCAAGGCAGCCCATTACATTCTTGTATGGCTCTAACTGGTTTACAACAAGTCTACATCTCTTTTCTGCACCCTCCAAATTCTCCCTTTTGCCTAGGCAAATTGCTTCCAATTCTGCCCTTTAACAGCCAAGCAGAATAAGTCACTTCCTCACCCCAACACTCAAGTTTTCCCTTCTTTCCATTTTCTCCAACTGATCCTAATAGGTCATGGTTTCCAGGTCCTTCACGATCCTGGTTGCAATCCTCTGAAATGTGAAATGGTTTTACCAATATCCTTCCTAAAACATAGTGTCCCAAATACTCTTTGTGATAGTCTGACTAAGCAGAGCTCTGTAACTATGTTTTCCCCATCTTGTATTTGTGAAACTGATTTCTTGAACCCAAGTTTAAGACTTTACACTTATACCCATCAAATTTCAACTTATTAGCTTCTGCCAAATATTCCAATCTAATGAGATCTCTTGGTCATTGTCTTCTCTTCTTCCTCCTCATTCTTTCTTCTTTTTCCTTTCCCTCTTTTCCTTTTCATCTTCATCTACTCCTCCATTGTTACAGTATTAATAATAATTCATTGTTATTATTAACCTATAGTCACCAGCCTTCTACTGAGTGTGAATATTTTTAGAGCAATATAGGGGTATGCTAGGAAATCCCCAACAACCGGGCTCTTGGGAAGAGTAGGGAGTGAAAAAAACGTGTACCCAAAACTTTAACTTTAATATGCATTGTTAACACTTTTTAGAAAATCAACAAAACAAGAAACTGAGCCCTGATTTGAAAGGATTTGCTTATTTCTAAAGTCCTCATAAAAATTAAGTTTAATGCAAATGGAAAATTTGTTGAGTATGCCATCTATATCTCTAAGACATTGACAAAAATGGTAAATTGTACCATATAGATCCCTGAGCCATCTCTCCAGAAACCTTCCTGCAAGATGACAATGACTAATGACTAATCTTGGGATCCTGACATTTAACCAGTTCTGAAAGGACCTTACTGTATCTTGGTCTGGTCCATATCTCTGCGCCTTGTCTGCAAGAACAGCAAATGCTTACATTTATAGTGTTCCCAGTATTTAGCAGTCTAGTAACGCTGACAGAAAAGGAAATGAGGTTACCCAGCTATGTTCCAGTCTTGATGAAGGCTTAGTCTCAGGCAATCTCCCATCCAAATAGTAGGCAGATAGAAACTTCTTAATTTTAAAATCAGATACTATTAGGTTTGTTTTGGGTGTAGTCATGGCTTTTATACCCCCTAATTATTTTTTTTTCTTTATTATACTATCTAAAATGTGACCAGCATGCATTCATTTGATTTAATAGGGGTCTTCTTTTAAAAATAAAAATACCTCTGGAAGAATTAAAGAGAAATTAGTCATCTACACATTAGTACTTGCTCATCCTTCATTTCAAAGAGGACCAATGGAATCACAAGGGGATGTCTTGATGCTCTTGTGAATTAAATATAAAGTGAGGAAGAGAAGCATAAAGTATCATCTTTTCCAGTCATGGAAGTCCAAGGGCAAGGCAAAAGTCAGCATGACTGGCAATTACATTATTAGAGACTACTTTAGTGGTAAGCAATTCATTTAAATTCCTTGCACTAAAAATATTTATAACTGCATTCTTTGTGGTGGCAAAAGATTGAAAAATGAGGGGATGCCTCCAATTGGGGAATGGCTGAACAAATTGTGGTATATGTTGGTGATGGAATACTATTGTGCTCAATGGAATAATGAACTTCAGGAATTCCATGTGAACTGGAACAACCTCCAGGAAGTGATGCAGAGTGAGAGGAGCAGAACCAGGAGAACATTGTGCACAGAGACTGATACACTGTGGCACAATCAAATGTAATGGACTTCTCTACTGGCAGCAATGCAATGTTCCAAGACAATTCTGAGGGACTTATGAGAAAGAACACTATCCACATCCACAGAAAGAACTGTGGGAGTAGAAAAGCAGAAGAAAAACAACTATTGATGGGGATATGACTAGGGACATAGATTCTAAACTATCAACCTAGTACAATTATCAATAATGGGGAAATGGATCTTGATCAATGACACATGTAAAACCCAATGGAATTGCACATTGGCTAAGGGAGGGAGTGGAAGGAGGAGAGGGAAAGAATATGAATCAAATTTTTCTTAATCAATAAAATTAAATGAATGAATGAACAAATAAATAAGCAAGGAGATAAATAAACAAATGAATGAATGGATGAAATAAATAAATGAAATAAATTAATTCCCTGTTCTAAGGGAGTGGGAAATGAAATGAAATGAAAACTGGAATGAAAAATGGGTCATTTTTTTAGCAAGGAGTGAGTTGGGCTAACAGGTTGGGCCTGAATGGGATAGGGGGAAATAAATCTCTTGCCTTCTTGTAACCTATCTTCTAAGCTTGGTTCAAGGTTCAACTCAAAGACCATGGCTCTGTGAAATCTTCCCTGATCAACAATACAAAAAATATGTATTCCATCGCAGTATATTAGGCTTGCCTGGATTATAATTTTCTGCATAAATCTCTTAAGACTCTCTTACTAAAAGCAGACTAGAATAACAGTAGCTAAAGTGCAAAACACTTTAGAAAGGAAAGGGAATAAACACTTATTAAGCACCTTCTATATGCCAGTAGGATAATGGAACAGACTCAATAAGTCTTTTCTCCAGTTGAACTGTCCAACATTAATACTCAATGCAGAGAGCACAACTCCAACAGGCTGACCACCTTGTTTGAATATCAATCAATCATTTATAGTCCAGGCACTGTGCACAGAAGCAGATATCTCATTGGATCCTCCTAACAACCTAGGAGGTAGGTGCTATTCTGATTCTCATTTGATAGTTAAAGAAAAGGAGGCAGACAAAAATGAAATGATTTACCCAAATGACTCATATCTGAGACTGGATTTGAACTCAGATCTTGCTAACTCCAGAACCATTGCACCATCCAAGAGTCTGCCAGGATTGGAGAGATGGGATCACATATTTAGAATCAGAAAGGAAGTCATCTCATGCAACTCTTTGATTTTACGGATGAGGAGACTGAGTCCCCCAAATTGTATTTGATGTACCAGTTTACAAAGGACAGGTAGGATTTGAATTTGTATCCTCTGATTTCCTCTGTACCACTCTTTATCTTATTCGATCCTCCTAAAAGTGACACTGTACTAGGCTATCATTATTCAGCATAAAGAACTTGCTCAGGGTCAAGCAGCTTAAAAAAATGTCTAAGGCAGAATTTGAACTTAGTTCTTCCAGATTCAAGTCTGACACTCTGCCCACTATATTCCCTGGCTACCTGAAAGTTGCTTAAGGACAAGGAATATTGTTTGAAAAACCTGAATCCCCAATATCGTGGGGGCAATGGGGGGTAAGGAATAGGTCTCTCTTCCTAAAGTCGGGAGGATCTGAATTCAAACCTAACCTTGGACATTTAATAACTATGTGACCCTTAGTAATTCACTTAATTTCTGTTTGCCTCAGTTTCCCCATCTTTTAAATGGAGATAATAATAGCATCTCCCTCCCAGCATGGTCATGACTGCCATAACTGTAAAGCACTTAGTACAATGTCTGGCATGTAGTAAATGTTATAGAAATTCTGGCTCCCCCCCCCTTTTTTTTTAGTTTTTTTTTTCAACTATAAGATGGGAGGTCAAAAAATAAAACCCACCTGACAGGGATATTGTTAGGATCAAATAAGATAATATTTATAAAGTACCTGGCCAAGTGCCTAGAACATAGTAGGTACTTCATAAATGCTTGGTCCGCTCTCCCCCCATCCCCAGTCTAGAATGGGTTCTAAACAAATGTGGTTTGAATTAATTGACAGAACAGGAATATTAGCAGCTGTTAGAATAGTCCAGAAAACGGAGGTGAAAGCATGCTTAGATCTTACCCATTGCTGTCTAGGAAAAGAAGGAGAAAGCATTTTTCTTCCTTTGTACCTCAGTACTCCTTATTCTTAATGTTCAACACTGAACCTGGATTAATACTATTAGTATTAAATTGTATTGCATCACATCATGAATCAAAAGGTAACTGCGGGGGTGGCTTAAAAATGTATTAACATTGACAAAATGGCTTCTATGGGGAAAATACATTTAGAATTCCAAAAAAATTGACAAAGTTTTTATTTCAAACTTTTGGAACACTCTTAAGCTGAAAGCTACCTATCTATAGTTACCTTTTGTCTCTTTCTTTTTTTTAAACTTCTTTCTAACATATTATAGCCTCACTAAACAATTTTAGTGATTTTTTTAATGGTTTATTTACTGAATTTGTAAAAGATCAATTTGTAAATCAATGATTTGAAGAAACTAAGAGAGAATGATGATTACATTATCTAGAACGAACTAGATTTCTACAGAAAATTTTAAAGAGCCTAATTATAACTTCAGAGTGGTATGATCAAGGATGGAAGAAGAATAAATTATATGTTCAATCAAATAACAATGTTTGAATCAGTCATGTCATTTCTCCCCAAGTAATTCTCTGCTCTCTTGTTCCTTCATGCAAATGTTCTCACTTCATTTAAGTAAACATAAGGAATTAAGGTGAAGCCATTAAAAAGAGAGAATATATTGTGACATTATTACTTTTACTGAAACTTAAAATAACTGTGAGAAGACTGCAAAAAAAGACTGGGAATCTCTCCAAACTCTGATCATTAAAAGGATAGAATAGAAACAAGCAAACTTTTGTCTATCTGTTTTTTTATTAAGCAACCATCTAGAAAGATTCTAACAACTTCACCTTTTTTGCTAGATCAACATCTGGAATTAGACCTGAAAAAAAAATTACTTGAATATCTAGCCACAAACAAGATGCCCCAAATATTCCAATTTCAGATCTCTGAATTTTATTTTATTTTATTTTAAGGGGAGAAAATAGAAATGTTAAAAAATTAAGCAAAACAAACCTTATTTCCATTTATATTTTCAATTATTATATTTTATTAACCTCAGGTTATGTCATTTCACTGACTTCCATCAACCTATTATAAGACTGAACTGTGTCTCTAAGAATCCCTAAAATAGGGAACTGAGATTGTTCAGAGAAAAAATGTGATTTCTTATAATTTGGTCTCAGTGAAAATACAATGTACATCCTCCACTCCCATTAAGGAGTCAATGTAAGCACATCTAAAATAGTATCTTTAAAAGCCAATTTAGAAGGAATTCATTTTTAATTCAACAAGAGCAAAGGTTCTCTTTTGAATCTCTTACGTCACTTTTTCCTAGAACTTGAATTATTTTCCTTGATGTAAACAAGAGAAGACTGAAGGATCTAATTTCAGGGCCTCTCTTTGCCATCTCCTGCCACAATCTACTCCTAAAATAAATCCATAGTATACCATTTCAAATCAGGCACCCAGCTATTACCAAGCCCTCCTTTCCCTGTTCTCTCCTCAGTTATTGCCTGCAATCAGACCCACTTGAATGGGCAGCATCTCTGTAAGACACAATAGCAATTGATTTAGTCTGAAAGGTCTAAAACTCTATTTTTACTTCATCTAGAAGGCCTAAGTATAGGGTTTATAGCAACAACAGAAGGGGTGGGGGGAGCATTCAGAATCAAGTCAGTGAGCGGAAGACAAAAGCCAATAGAAATATCAAGATATAAGGCGAGTTGGGAGTAGGGAAAATAGACCCATAACTTAACAAAATGATACTCACATAAAAATTCCTTAGAAATCTAACCACCCATCCCTGCGGGGAAGTAGAGACCAAAAGAAGTTGGAAACAGCAAGTCAATTGTTACTTGTTTGTACCTTTTTTAAGTAAAATTAAGGAGCAAAAACTGGCATGTCAGTCGTGGGTCCAGAGATGAGCACCCCCAGAATGACCCGAGGAATCAGAAGTGTCCAGGGTACATTTCACCGGATACCCTTTGCTTGGCCTGCCCACATTCCTGCAGAGCTGCTAAAGCTGAAGCCCTGGATGGCTTTGGAGGGGACTATTCATTCCAGTGTTTGCTGCTGCCTGGATTGTTCCTCCTTTGTCTTCAAGGCTTAATCAATCACCTGGGCAAACCGCCAGGAAAGAAGATGGGAAACCTGAGAGGTGTGTGAGGGAGGAAAGAGACATTGGAGGGGAATTGGGAGGGACAAGAAAGGAGAGACAGAGAGCCTATAAGGAAGTTTTAAAATCAAATACAGTGTCCCTTTATTAACTAGTGACTCCAGTGATGTAATCAGGACAGGAAGGAAGGTCTTCGTTCCTTCATTGTTTTCCTTCGGGTTTGGGGGCCCTGTGGTAGCCAGTGATAATGTCCCGTCGCTTTGAAACAGCTCCAGCAATGGTGAACGTTGGACTGAAGAGGGAAAGAATTCCATCGGGCTCCACCAAATTTTCCCCCCAACATGGGGAGGGAGGATTAAGAATGAGTGTAGTGAAGCAGAGATATTATGAGACATTAATAAGGATGATTGGGCATTAGTAAATCTACTAATGGATCTAAAATGATTAAAATGAATTAATATCAAATAATTGGGTCAGGTAAAGAATAACCAAAATGACCATTCATCAGTGTATAGTGGCTAATCCACAATAAAATCATCTTTCTACACATGCAGCATCTCTTTTCTCCCAATTGTGTGACAGGGGGTACAAATCAGTGTAATGGCTAATCCACAATAAAATCATCTTTTCTACAAAGGCAGCATCTCTTTTCTCCTAATTGTGTGGCTATAGTCGCAACCAGGTTTCCCAGGTGTCTTCTGATGAAAATAATTATCTTAGTTTCCTAATGTGTTCTACTTGAGAATGGGGGGGTTGGGTGGGGGGGGATGAACTGTTTTTCTGAGGCAAAAGAAGGCTGTTTTTTTCCTTAACTATTACTCATTGATAAGAACTTAACCCATGATCACCAAATCTTCAAGTAAAAAAATCAGAAATGACTTTTAGAAAGGCAAATGGCACCCCGGAGATTTATATACACATTGCCCATGTAGTATCTTCCCTTATAGTTGTCTACATCAGTCCTACTCATCCACTGCCCCTATCAATCCCTCCCCTCCCCTTCCTTTGTGCTGGGTGGAACTCTCCTTCAATTTTTAACAAATACCCTTTTCTGCCCACCCCCCAGTCTAGACTTCTTCCTCTCACCCATTCTATCTCCTGGCAATCAGATAAACCTGGCTATCTCCTTGATGACACTTCCATCCTTGGCCATTCTTTCCAGCCCTGGCCATATTTTCTTTCATGCTGGCTAACCTACCTAAACAGCCCCCCACACTTCTTCCTGATTCTTCTTCTACCACCTTTATATTCAGCAACATTTCTTCCTTTGAGGTTCATCCATTCAAATATTCCCAACTCTGGTAGGGGTTCTCAATAGCCCACAGATCAAAAAATTCAGAATTTAGTTCATTCTCTCATCCCCAAATTCTGCCCTTTTACTTGGAACTTTTATCTTATATATTGGTGTCTCCTCCAATAATCTTACTGTCCAGTTTAACAATATCTTCAACCCTAATGGTCTGTACTCTTCATTCCACCCTTTAAAGTCAGACACAAGAATGGTCTTGCTTTTCATCATGGCATGACTCACACAAATGGTCCACTTCAACAATCTTTAACACCTAAATTCCTCTCTCTGATCATAAGTTCTCACCATTCCATGTCTTCTGGGAGACCATATTTTGTCTCCAATGTGCAGGTATACCACAGGGTCTGATCTGGTTTTCCCTTTTTTTACCTCTATTACCTCTACATTCTCTCTTAGTGATCTGATCAGCACTTATGGGTTCAATAATAAAATAACAATCAAGTCTCTTCTGAGCTCCAGTCTTTCATCTTCAACCACACATGTGGTCTCTCCATCTGGATATTCCACAGATATCTTAAAATTCAATGTGTCCAAAAGAGACTTTATTATTTTCTTCTAAATTTAATATTTCTCCTCATTTCTTAATTTCTATTAAGGATAATATTTTTCTTTCTCTTTCTTTCCTTCTTTCTTTCCTTCCTTCCTTCCTTCCTTCCTTCCTTCCTTCCTTCCTTCCTTCCTTCCTTCCTTCCTTCCTTCTTCTTTCTTTCTTTCTTTCTTTCTTTCTTTCTTTCTTTCTTTCTTTCTTTCTTTCTTTCTTTCTTTCTTTCTTTCTTTCTTTCTTTCTTTCTTTCTTTCTTTCTTTCTTTCTTTCTTCTTTACTTCCTCCCTCACTTCCTTACTCCCTGGCCCTTACTTCTTTCCTTCCTTCCTTTCTTCCCTTCCCTTCCCTTCACTTGCTTTCTATCTTAGAATGAATACTGAGTATTGGTTCCAAGGCAGAAAGAACAGTAAAGGACTAGGCAATTGGGATTAAGTGACTTGCCTAGGGTCCCACAGCTAGGAAGTATTTGAGGCCAAATATGAACCCAAGACCTCTAGTCTCCAGACCTGGTACTCTATCCATAGAGCTATTAAACTGCTCCAATGAGACCATTTTTTTAGTTTATCTCTTACAGAATCTACCTCTTCCAACATCCCTCACATACAATGCCTTCTGTTTACTAATACCACAGCTACCTAAATCTCCCCTTATCTCTTCTTGTACTTCATCTCTCTTCCCTCTGATTAGAAAGGCTGGATAGTGGGCATGAGAGAGTTCCTTCCAGATCTCCTATTTAAGAAAGGGACTCAAAGCAGCCTCCTTCCAAACAATTTCTCACTGGCTATAGGACTCCATCATGCCCTTGAGGACAAGACCTGTTGTTTGTATCCCATCTCTTAGCACAGTGCCTGACACAGTCAGTACTTAATGACTGTTTCTTGACTGCCTGACTCTTTATTGGACTATTGCAATCTCCTCCTTTAACTATGCCATTGATCTAAAGCTGCAAAAGTGATATTCCTAAGTCTGACTATATTGTCTCTTCTCAACAAGCTTCAGTGGCTTCCAATTGCTCTTAGGCTAAAATACAAACTGCTTTCTTTTGCATTTAAATTCCTTCATGACCTGACTCTTAACTTATATGATTTATAAATAACTCCCCCACATTGTACACAGAGACTGATACATTGTGGTACAATCGAAGGTGATGGACTTCTCCATTAGGGTCAATGCAATGTCCCTGAACAATCTGCAGGGATCTAAAAAACATCATCCACAAGCAGAGGATAAACTGTGGGAGTAAAAACACCGAGGAAAAGCAACTGCTTGACTACAGGGGTGGAGGGGATATGACTGAGGAGAGACTCCAAATGAACACTCTAGAGCAAATACCAACAACAGGGAAATGGGTTCGAGTCAAGAACACATGTGATAACCAGTGGAATCGTGCGTCGGCTATGGGAGAGGGAAAGGTGGTGAGAGAGGGGGCGGGGAGGAAAAGAAAATGATCTTTGTTTCCAGTGAATAATGTTTGGAAATGACCAAATAAAATAATGTTTAAAATTTTAAAAAAATATATAGATCAGAAAACAAAAACAAAATAAATAAATAAATAAATAAATGTCTCCCTCTTACTCTATGCTTCAATCAAATTGGCCTATTTGATATTTTCACGTCATGACAGGTCTTGCCTCCATGCAGTAGAGTAACATGGTCAATAAAGGGATGTCTTGAAGGCTTAGACATGGTCAACTGCGGTATGAGACAAAAAAGTACGGAATGGATGAGAGACACGGAGGAGGGAATAAGACTTGGCAATGTGTCTAAGGAATGAACAAAAGAAAAGAGCTGAGGACTGCATTGAGGTTTTGATCCTGGGAGACCAGAAGGAAGAATGGTGGTGCCCTTGGAATTTCTAAATATCTCTGGTGACTTTCAAGATGAGGAGACATTGGAGACAGGAGACTCATGGGATTCTATGCAAGATGGATGAAAGGAAAAATGAGAAAATCTAAAGAAAGGGAGAAACAATGAGGAGCCAATGAGGAAATAAGTTTATCTTGCAGGTCTTCAATGTTCGACTTTGTATAAGGGTATGCTGTGTGTATGTTGTAATGCCAATTCCATCTGAGAAAATCTCCTAAAGGAAGTGGTTTGTCGATTATCTCTTAACACAAAAGTCATATTTTCCAGCATAAAAAACAGTTTTTTAGAAGGATAGCTTCATCACAATGAATGCCACAAATGCCCTCAGTCAGGGAAAGGAGTGTGGTCTAGCATGACTTGATTTGGGTGATGTCCAGGCGTTCTTACCATTTGTGGTGTGGATCTGTTACGTGAGGCTGCCATATAGGAAAGGCAAGGAAAATGAAATTGCACAATGCCTACGTCAGAGGAGGTATTTAATAAATGTTTTATCAATCTAGGTATGAAGTGATATAGCAAAAAGAAATTCACAAAAAGATAATGAAGCCTTTTTAAAAATTGGCAAAATAATTCTTTATACTCTACGTAATACACTAAACAGAGACCTTGGTGATACATGGAACGGTGTTGGGCCTGTTGTTACAGAAAGTCCTGAGGCTTATATCCTGCTTTAGCCTCTTTACTTAGTGTGTGATCTGTGCGATGACCCTTAGTAAGTCATCTAAGCTCTAGTGGTCTCTATTTTCTCAGCTATAAAATGGGAATAGCACCTATATTTGTGAAGATCAAATGAGGTGTAGGTAAATCATTTTCCAAACCTTAATGTTATAAAATACTACTTGCTATTATTATTGCTATTATCATAAATATATATTTATTCCAAATGTTATTTGTAGTTTGAATTCTATTGTACAATAAGGCCTTTAAGAATAGATATAACCTTAAATATATAATACATTTTCCCAGCACCTATAACCTCTGAACATAATAGAACTACATTCTATAAAACAAATATTAAACATTTACTATATTTATATAATTATGCATAATTGTATAATATAATATAAATTATATTAAAAATGAATATTTGCTATATTTACTAAATTATTACATATTTACTATATGGGCAGCTAGGTGGCATAGTGGATAGAATGCTGGGCCCAGAGTCAGGAAGACATCTCTCTGGGCTCAAATCTGGCTTCAGATACTTCCTGACTATGTGGTCTTAGAAAGTTACTTAACCCTGTTTGCCTCATCTCTAAAAAAAAGTGGGGAAAAAAGGGCAAACCATTCTAGTATCTTTGCCAAGAAAACCCCAAATGGAGGCACAAAGAGACAGAAATGACAGAAAATGAGTAAACAACAACAGCTAGATAAACATGAACTACAATTAGAAACTGAAGAGTTTACCCCTATGTTCAGCACCTCATATGAAAAACTTCCACGGATTTATACTGTTCAATGGACAAAAAAAAGAGAAGTCTTCCAGCTGCCAATTTTTGTTTTGCCTTTGCCAACATTTTTCACTGGTGAGTCCAGAAAAATATTCCTTCCCTGGAGGGTGAGACCCACTCCTCCATCAATTCCTTCCCAGGTTACTTACGCCCAAGCCCAGGCTCTGGCAAGAGTTTTTCTCATAAGAAGTGTGTCTCAATCACAGTAATTATACTTGGTAGGGAACATCCCCACAGAGACCTGAGGACTGGAACACTTAACTTCAAATGGAGAGCCATGGAGCCACATTCACACAAGGGTCGTCATCAATCTAATGTCCATAATTTTTTTTAATAACTGTATTTCATTATAATTGGTTTCCTTTGTATTTCTACATATTTTATCTCATGCATTTAAAATATTATTTGAAGAAAGGGTTGATAATACAAAAATAAGTTAATAAACCCTGAACTCAATTATCATTATATTTAGTTACATCATTTCCTTTTTCTTTTTTTTTAATCCTTGCCTTCTGCCTTAGTATCAATTTTAAGACAGAAGAGTGGCAAGGGCTAGGACCCTACCCCTAGGGGGTTAAATGACTTGCTCAAGGTCACAAAACAAGAAAGTATCTGAGGCTGAATTTGAACTAAGGTCCTCCCAACTCCAGACCTAACACTCTATCCACTCTATATCATTATTTTCTATAGGAAGGACTCTAGATAAAATCTTACTAGCTTAGTCTCAGGGTACTTTTTATTTATTCATTTACTTACTTGTTTATTTCTTTATTTTTTGCATTTTAACATCCTCACCCAAATAGGAAATGTGAGCATGGTCACTAAAACTGGAATAACAGATTTGAAAATTAAGAATGAATTAGTTAGCAAAATATATTCCTACATAATGCAAGTCAATTCAGCAAACAGCAGATGCAGCACTGGGCCTGAAGTCAAGAAGACTTGAATTCAAATCCAGCCTCAAGAAATACTTACGAGCTGCATAACCCTGGGCAAGTACCTTAATCTCTGTTTGCCTCAATTTCTTCAACTAAAAAATGGGGATAATAACAGCACCTGGGCTGCTAGGTGGCACAGACCTAGACTCAGGAAGACTTATGTTCCAAAGTTCAGATCCTGTTCAGACCTCAGACACCGAAGAACTGGGTGACCCTGGACAGACCACTTAACCCTGTTTGCCTCAGTTTCCTCACCTGTAAAATGAGCCAGAACAGGAAATGACAAACTATTCCAATATCTTTTCCAAGAACAATCTAAAAAAATGAAAACAAACAGCATCTACCTCACAAGGTTATTGTGAGGATCAAATATTTTCGAAGGGCCTGGCCCATAGTAGGCACCACGAGTGCTTCGTCCCCTCCCCTGCTTGTTAAGGAGTTTGTTCTTATGACATCTGCCTAACTTCAGTCCAAACCCTTTTTTGGGTAACCAGGGATGGGGCCATCCCAGAAAAGCAGAAAAGCTGTAATTCGATCTCTCCCTCTCTCCCTGATACAACCAGGGAAGCATTCCATCTGACCCAGACTTAACTACAGCTGACTGAGTGAGACCGTCTCCAAAGCGTGTCCTGTTATTAGCAACGTTCCTGACTTCATAGAATTGCCAAGTGTCTACACGGGCCAAAACTTCGTTTTTGCGGAGGGTAAATTTTCTATCTTGCGGCACCTCATGTCCTTCTAGAGGGCCCCGCGGCCTGGAGATGCTCCCTCGTCAGCATCATCTGGCCACAAACCATGTAAAACCCAAAGAAAACTTGACTCACTGGGAATAAGCTGTCACTCTACAAAATTTCTAAGTTGCATGGTAGGCTGAGTGAGTGGTATTCCAACATATCATTTCTGTTGACCTGGCTACTATCTTCACTGGAAGAAATTTAAAGTGTTTCAATCTTTACATGAACTCTTCCAGAACTAAAGTAGCATCGTAATTGATGTTATAACATACTCAAAATTATTTAACAACTCCACAGAGAAGCCATTTTTGAATATTTCTGGCTCTCCCTTTCATTCATTCTTTTTTTTATTCATTCATATTCCCTTTCCTCCACACTTTGTTCAAATTGCTATTTCAGCATTCCTTATCCACAGATCTGTTTCTTATCACCATCACTCAAAAATCTTCAAGGGTTCCCTGTTATCTACTAAATAAAAGTCAAATTCTAAGCTTGGCGTTTAAGTCTTTGTACAACCTGGTGCCACCCTTCCTTTATAGCCATATTGCACTATGGTTCTCCATATGCTCTATTTATTAGCAAAAATATACTCAGGGCAGTTAGGTGGCTCAGGGGAAAGAGAGCTGGTCTAGAGATAGGAAGTCCTGGGTTCAACTGTGACACTTCCTAGCTGTGTGACCCTGGGCAAGTCACTTAACCCTAGTTGCCTAGTCCTTAACACTTTTTTGCCTTGGAACCCATACTTTGCACCAATACTAAAATGGAAGGTATATGAGAAAGAACGCTATCCACATTCAGAGAAAGAATGGTGGGAGTAGAAATGCAGAAGAAAAACAACTGCTTGATCACATGGGTCAATGGGGACACTATTGGGGATGTAGACTCTAAATGATCAACCTAGTGCAAATATGAATAATATGGAAATGGGTTTTGAACAATGATACATGTAAAACCCAGTGGAATTGCTCATTGGCTATGGGAGGGGGGAGGAAAGAGGGAGGGAAAGAACATGAATCATGTAACCATGGGAAAATATTCTAAATTAATTAAAACTTTAAAATTGAAAAAAAAATGGAAGGTAAAGGAGAACACTGCACACAGTAAAAGAAACACTGTGGGATGATCAAATATGATAGACTTTGCTACTAAAAGCTACACAATGATCTGGGACAATTCTGAAGGACTTATGGGAAAGAATGCTATCCACATCCAGAGAAAGAACTGTGGGAGTAGAAATGCAGAAGAAAACATATGATTGATCACTTGTTTATATGGGTATATGATTTGGAGTTTTGTTTTTATGAGATTACTCTATTACAATATATATATATATATATATATATATATATATATATATATATATATATATATATATGTATAACCCAGTGGAATTGCTTGTCAGCTCTGGGAGAGGGGAGGGAAGAGGGGAGAGAGACAACAAGAATCCTGTAACCATGGAAAATTAAAAAAAAAATTTTAATAAAATTTTTAAATAAAAAAAATAAAATAAAAAACAAGGGTTTAAAAAAATTTAAAGGATACTCACTGTGCCCTTTAAAAGACCTTACAGGGTAATTAGGAGATTTGACACATATAACAAAAACTGTTAGCATAAAATTATAGCTGTTATAGGCATAAGAAGAGGTGGTCTCTAATAGCATAATGAATAAAGTGCTGGGTCTGGAGTCTGGAAGGAGTTCAAATGTGGCCTCAGATACTTACTATCTAACTCATTCCAACCTAACCATCTCAGTGTCCCAGGGAACTCTTGAAAGGCTACAAAATTTCAAAGAGTTGTCTACCTGCTCTGGTGGAAAGAATTTCCATACCATGAACTCCTTAGCATCTGAAATCATGGGTTCAAACCTTTCTCCTCCCCCATCCTATATAAAAATCTTAATCTCGTCCTTCTGCCAAATTTGTAATTATCATGTATTATCAGCTGACCTAGATCTTAGGTACTTCCACCTGAGTCCCTACTTTAAATCTTATTTTCACTCATATAAAAATAATGGAGATGGAGGTGGTTGCCTTTAAATCCTGTTCTGAGTCAGGAGACTGAACCCAGCACCAATTCTGCAGCTAACTAGCTGGATGACTCTACTAGGATATCTAACCTCTCTCAGACTCAGTTTCTCTGTATATAAAAATAAAAGAATGATTAAATGATTTCCATATTTCTTTCCAGCCCAGAAATTCTAAACAGAATTGTACAATTATTTCTATAACTTTTAAATTCTGTTAGGAACAAATCCCAAATACTCTATGTCAAATTTGCTAAATTGGGCAGATCTTAAATTGTAGGGAAAGTAGTAATCTATGAATATGAGAGGAACTAAGGGGCATTTAACAATTCCCTGGCTCTATTTTATCTCTCTTAGGGCTACCCTGATGCTTGCATTTTCAATATTAGAAATTCATTCCTGGGGACAGCACAGCTAGGTAGTTAGGAGATAGTGCCAGGCCTGGAGTCAGAAAGACCTGGTTTCAGAAGCTGGACTTTGACATTTCCTAGCTGTGTGACCCTGAGTAAAGTCACTTAAGCTCAAATGCCTAGCCCTTGTCACTCTTCTGTCTTAGAATTGATACTTAGATAGAAGGTAAAGATTTTTTTTAATTCCTTCCTTTAGATCTTGAGGGTTTATCCATTCTAGGGAACACATTAAAATAAATTCAAATACTTCCATCACTCAAATTGCAAGAACTGAAAATAGTTCATTAGGTGAAAATTTGTCAATCCAGACTTAAAATACTATTAATCTCAAGCAATTACTTCTACTTCCTGAAAATGGCAAAATAATTAGCCATTTCTTATTTTTAAATACAAAAGTAATAATATATTCAGCAGGAAATGCTTCTTTAGAAGGCATAAAGACGTTTTTAATAAAGAATTACCAACTGCTATAATGACAATTAGACCGACCTTCTCTCCCCTCCTTTCATGTCTCCAGCTGATGTCTAATAATAGCTAGCATTTATATAGCACTGTAAGGTTTGCAAAGTGCTATACAAATACTATCCCATTTAATCCTCACAAAAACTTTATAAACTAAACCAAGGCTGACTTGCCCAGAACCCCACAACTGGTAAGAATCCAAAACAAGATTTGAACTCAAGACTTCCTCACTCCAAGTCCCACACTATCTGTCGAACCACTTAGCTGCCCACTGTCTGGAACAACATAGTACTGGTAATTGTTTGGGTAATCATTGGAAACTGGGTTACAAGAGGGGTTATGCAAGGGAAGTTTCCATCAAATCTTCCTTTTATAATAGGCAATGGGGAGGTTAAGGGACTGGAGGGTGGGAAGAAAGTAAGGATGAAAGAAATGCTCAGGAAGACTTGATTCTAACAGGTTACGTTAGGTTATTCTGATTATTAATCTGAGAGAGAGAGATGGATAGAAAGATGGAAAAATGGATGGATGGATGGATAGACAGATGGATAGATGGATAAGTAGATGATAGATAGATAGGGACAGATACATAAATTATTAAGCATATACTATATGTCCAGCACTGTGCTAAATACTGGAGATACAAATAAAAGGAAACAAGACCGTTTGTTTTTCAATCAAATCCAACTCTTTGTGCCCTCATTTTGGGGATTTCTTAGACAAAGATACCAGAGTGGTTTGCCATTTCCTTCTCTCAAGTTACAGATGAAGAAACTGAGGCAAAAAGGGTTAAGCAATTAACCTAGGGTTACACATCGAGTAAATGTCTGAGGTTGGATTTGACCTCAGGAAGATGGATAAGTCTTTCTGGTTGCAGCCCAGTGCTCTATCCACTGGGGCACTTTGCTGTCCAAATAAGATCATTCCCACTCTCAAAGAGCTTGTATTCTAATAGGAGAAGATCAAATATGTCTGGAAGGGAGGGAAAAGGAGAGAAGGAAGCAAAGGTACCACATTAGCAAGGTAGTCTGGAGCAGGCTTCAGTGTCAACCTAGGAATGAAGTGAGTAGCTTCATGAGCGAGGCCCTTCGAAAAATGGCAATCACAACTTGGGCTCACCAAACAGGAGAGCTGGTCATCCTAAGATGGACAAGGCAGCTCATGGGAAGGTGGAGGAGTCTGGAGAGTGAGTTGAGCTATTAAAGTCGGAGCTAGGACTGGTAAAACCCTGGTACTGGGGGTGGGGTGAGAAAGACAGAATAAGGATGAAGGGGACACAGATTCCCCCTGGGAGAGCTAAGGGGAAGCTCATTACAGGGCCATGGAACATCGCTCCATAATGCATTTGCATTTAGTATACACAGTTACCTGTGCAATAAGTGAAAATGGTCTTCAGAGGTCAAAAAAGGTAATAAAATTTAAGAAAGATAATTCGTAATCCTGCTACTTACAAAGCAAGGGATGGATGTATTCCTGGGAAAGGCAAACACTAAGCAATTGGTTATCTGTGAACCTATTAACAATAACTACATAACCGGTGGAACAAAGTCACCCAGGAACATCCTGATCTACTTGAACATTTTGCCCACAGCTACCCAAGGTCCTGTTCCTTGTTCAGGCAGGTGATACAAACTACTTTGCATGAGGTCTTAGTTGGCTTTCTAGGAGTAGGGATGAATTTGTTCTCATCTATCAATTGCCCAAACCCCCTAGTGAACAACAGTGATGAAAGGCTGTGAGATAGCTGCCTGGCATCTGAGGGACAGGCAATGAAAGAAAAGAAACCACAAATGGCCTGTGTACAATGGCACCATTCTGTTTTTGTTTAGATCTCATCGTTACTTTGGATGAATTAATTTTATTCCCATAGGTGGCAAATAACATTTTATTTACATTTTTATGCTGGCCAATATTTATGCAGGGTTTTGAAATGCCATATTTTTATTAAATATTTTATTAAAAGTTCAAAATTGAACATCAATAGAGCCACTTAATTACTTATAACTAAATTAATTAGTCAATGAATAAGATACCTTCATTTTTTTTGCATCTTTCCCATGTTTATTACCACTCAGTTTTTTCAACATCCTCTTCCATGTTAAAAAAAAAAAGTCCTTAAAACAAAAATGCAAAGACAAGAAAAACAAATCAACAAACTGGCTAGGTCCAAGAATGTATTGTTCTGTTTATGTCTGGTTACATACCTCTTGTCCTTCATCTCTCTACCAAGACACAGAAGGTATGTTTTGTCATCAGTCTTTTGAGATCAGTATTGGTGACTACTACTACTACTACTACTACTACTACTACTACTACTACTACTACTACTACTACTACTGATACTACTACTACTACTACTACTACTACTATTACTACTTCTACTTCTACTACTAAAAATAATAACAATAATAATAGTAATAAAGAACATTACCAAATTTATTTCTTCATCTAATTTCTCATCTCTTATCATTTTTCTTCTCTCTCTCTCCCTCCTCTTCCTCTCCATTTATTTTCCCTCCTTCTTCTACTTCTTCCCTTCTCTCTGCCTACCTCTAATCTCCTCTCTCTAGCTTTTTCTTTTTCTCTTTCTTTCTCCCCCCCTCTCACTCTGTCTTTATTTGTCTCTGTCTCTTTCTCTCTCTTCCTCCACTTAGTATGCAGTTTGTGTGACTCTGTATGAGTCCCATCCCTCTGTAGGTAAAAGAGACAAATAAGTTGAACCAGATCCCCTCTGACCTCTTCTACCTCCAGGAAGCCTTTTTTAATCTGGTACAAAGACAGGGCTATACTTTCAGATTCAATTCCTGATCCTTCTTCCATAACTACTGGACCCCCAATTAGCAGAAGGCTAAAAAAGAAAGCTGGTGAACTTACTAAACAGCTTTTGGGGGTCTCAAACAGGACAGAAGAACATTTCACCATGTAATATTCTGAATAAGGGCAGGGATCAGTGAATACATCTGCAGCATTTCCTCCCCTCCCTCCAATGCCTTACTGTGGTGGAGAGGAGTCCCTGCATCCTTCCAGGCTCCCAAAGAGGGTTGCAAGGTTCTCACAAGCTGGAAAGTGTTCAGGTGTGGGCTTTGGGATAGATTATAGATGACTCTTATCTCAGGATCAGCTAATGCATCTCTAGCAACTTTCAAAGATCTTCCAAGACACAAAGGAAATCAATTTGCAATCTGTGCCAATGAATGGGGTACCTGCACCATCCAGAACAAAGGAATCATGAATCCTTGAAATAATAAAAGGCAGGCATTCCTTATACATTGGAGGGTTTGTGGCAAAATGCCCCCATGATCTAGAAAATATGCACAAAATTTTTTGGCCATCTCTTCATACAAGAAAAGAAGTCTTAAATTTTTTCCTTCTCTTTCACAGGGTGTTTGCAGTAGTTTATTATAAAATTTGGTTTAAGAATTTGGTCATGAAAACATCTTGAGGCAGTCAAGATGGCAGCTTAGAGAAAGCAACAGCTCAGACCTCCATAAACCCTTCCTCACTGATGAAAAACACAATGCTTCGAGGAAACTGAAAATCAAATCTAACAGCAGGACAGAACTAGGGAACCCTCCTCCTGGACCCAACATAAAAGGAACATCCTCCCCAAAAAGCCTGAACTCTAGAACAAGGGGAAGGAAGAAGGAACGTCCTAGGGCCTCTCCCCTACCTACAGTGTTGAGCCTCCAGTGATGGCTGGAATCTCTGGGTGGGCAAGGGCACTAATCTGGAGGGAGTACCTTGGAGCAAAACTGTGCCAGGCTCAGGGCGCAGAACACGGGTGGCAACCAGCTTTGCAGATCAACTTCTCTGCCCTGGATCAATCTCATCAATAGGGCAGAAAAGAAGCCTTCAGAGGGCAAGGTAGCTCAAGCTCCAACACCCCTCTGCTATAGACTGATCTGAGAACCTTGCTAACTAAGCTCCAAGGGGCAAAGGCAGCAACAAACTACAGGCAACAACTTTGACAACAGAGTGGGATGCTCAGCTCCTTCTCACCTTCTGCTGTCAGCCAGGGAACATCTTACTAAACTGATCAAACAGCAGAACAGAGAAGAAGCCCCTTCAGGACAGAACAGCTCAAACTCACAGATCGAGCACATAATGAAAGGAGCAAGACTACAGGGGGAAAGGGAAAAATATGAATAAACAAAAGAAAAAGAAAAAAAGAAATTACAATGGATGACTTCTATCCAGGCATTGAACAAAGAGCAAATGAAGCAGAGGAGGATCAAGGAAGACCAAGCAAAAACATAGAAACTCCAGCAAATTGGACACAGGCTTTGGAAGAACTCAAAATACAATTGAAAAAAAAACAATTAAGAGAGGCTGAAGATGACTGGGAAAAGAACTTAAAAAGCAAAATGAATCATCTGGAAATAGAAAATAGTGTCTTGAAAGCCAAAATTAATCAGCTTGAAAATGAGGCAAAGGAGATGAAAGATCAGAAGGAGAAAGATGACCAAAAAGCCAAGGATGAAATTCAGTCGTTAAAAACTAGAATTCAACAACTAGAAGCAAATTACTTCACAAGGCAGCAGGAAACTATTTAAAAAAATCAAAAGAATGAAAAAATTGAGGAAAATATGAAACACTTTATGCACAAAATAGAAGACTTAGAAAACAGATCCAGGAGAGACAACTTAAGAATCATTGGTTTAGGGGGCAGCTGGGTAGCTTAGTAGATTGAGAACCAGGCCTAGAGACAGGAGGTCCTAGGTTCAAATCTGGCCTCAGACACTTCCCAGCTGTGTGACCCTGGGCAAGTCACTTAACCTCCATTTCCTAGCCCTTACCACTCTTTCTGCCTTGGAACCAATACACAGTATTGATTCCAAGATGGAAGGTAAGGGTTTAAAAAAAAAACTAGAGGGAAAAAAAGGTTAATACTAAGAGAAATGGGAAAAGAAACAAAATGGGGTAAATTTATATGTAATAAAGAAGTGCATGGTGGGAGTTGGGG
Organism: Monodelphis domestica; assembly: GCF_027887165.1. Taxonomy (NCBI): domain Eukaryota; kingdom Metazoa; phylum Chordata; class Mammalia; order Didelphimorphia; family Didelphidae; genus Monodelphis; species Monodelphis domestica. Next base: position 262,852,039 of record NC_077229.1, read on the forward strand.
AGAACACCTATACACTAGAAGAGTAAAGAGGTTGGAGACAGTAAATACTTAATTCTTACATGCATTGAAATTGACTCAAAGAAGGAAGAACAATCAAATCCATGGGGCAGAGAATTGATTCACACCCTATAGAGAAGTAGAAGAGTAACAAACGGACTGGTGGGGAGGGAAGCAATACAAGGGAGGGAAGGGGGGTAGTTTTAAAAGACCATAAAGAAAATAAGAGGGAAATAAGAAGGGAGGGGAGGTAGAAAGGGAAGTAAAATAAGGATGGGAATTAGGGGAACTGACTTAAAAAAACACTGGTGTAGAAGGAAATAGTGAAAGAAGAAAGGGTAAAACTAGGAGTGGAAATCAATATGTTGGGAAATACATAGCTGGTAATCATAACTCTGAATGTGAATGGAGTGAACTCACCCATAAAATGCAAGCAAATAGCACAGTGGATTAGATAAGGGAAAGGTAAGTTGATGGAGCAGAATCAATTGGGCATCAACTGAGAAAAAGAGGGCAGGGGAGTCACAATCATGATATCTGACAAAGCCAAAGTAAAAATAGATCTAATTAAAAGAGATAGGGAAGGTAAATACATCCTGATGAAAGGCAGTATAGACAATGAGGAAATATCAGTACTCAACATGTATGCACCAAATGGCATAGCATCCAAATTTCTAAAGGAAAAACTAGGGAAGTTCAAAGATGAAATAGATAGAAAAACTATACTAGTGTGAGACCTGAAGCTTCCTCTATCAGAACTAGATAAATCAAACCAAAAAATAAATAAGAAAGAGGTAAGACAAGTGAATGAAATCTTACAGTTAGTAGATATGTGGAGAAAAGAAATAGGGACAAAAAGAAATACACCTTCTTTTCAACAGCACATAGTACATTCACAAAGATTGACTATGTACTAGGGCATAAAAACATTGCAAACAAGTGCAAAAGAACAGAAATAATGAATGCAACCTTCTCAGATCACAATAGAATAAAAATAATAATTAGTAAGGGTACATGGAGAGGCAAATGAAAAATTAATTGGAAATTAAACAATATGATTCTCCAAAATCAGTTAGTTAAAGAACAAATCAAAGAAACAATAATTTCATTGAAGAAAATTACAATGATGAGACATTCTTTCAAAATCTATGAGATGCAGCCAAAGCAGCACTCGGGGAAATTTATATCCTTGAGTTCATATATTAACAAATTATGGAAGGTAGAGGTCAATGAATTGGACATCAAATTAAAAAAACTAGAAAGTGAACAAATTGAAAATCCTCAGATAAAAACTAAATTAGAGAGCCTAAAAATTAAAGGAGAAATCAATGAAATCAAAAGTCAAACAACTATTAATTTAATAAATAAGAATAGAAGCTGGTACATTGGGGAAAAAATATACAAAGTACTGGTGAATCTAATTTTAAAAAGGAAAGAAGAAAACCAAATTGACTAGAAGAAAAGGGAGATTTCACCTCTAATGAAGAGGAAATTAAGGCAATCAGTAAAAACTATTATGCCCAATTATATGGCAATAAATATGTCAATCTAGGTGATATGAATGAATATTTACAAAAATATAAATTGCCTAGGTTAACAAAAGAAGAAATAAATACCTAAGTAACCCCATATCAAAAAAAGAAATTGAACAAGCCATCAAAAAACTCCCTAAGAAAAAATCCCCAGGACGAGATGGCTTCACAAATGAAATCTATCAGACATTCAAAGAACAACTAATCCCAATATTATACAAACTATTTGACAGAATAAGCAAAGAAGGAGTTCTATCAAATTCCTTTTATGACACAAATATTGTATTCATTCCAAAACCAGGCAGATCAAAAACAGAAAAAGAAAACTATAAATGAATCTCCTTAATGAACATAGATGCAAAAATCTTAAATAGAATACTAGCTAAAAGACTCCAGCAAGTCATCACAAAGGTTATTCATTATGATCAGATGGGATTTATACCAGGAATGCAAGGATGATTCAATATTAGAAAAACCATCCACATAATTGACCATATCAATAAGCAAACCAACAAAAATCACATGATTATCTCAATAGATGCAGAAAAAGCCTTTGATAAAATACAACACCCATTCCTATTGAAAACACTAGAAAATATAGGAATAGAAGGGCCTTTCCTAAAAATAATAAACAGTATATATCTAAAACCATTAGCAAACATCTGAAATGGGGATAAACTAGATACATTCCCAATAAGAGCAGGAGTGAGACAAGGATGCCCATTATCACCTCTATTAACATTGTACTAGAAACACTAGCAGTAGCAATTAGAGAAGAAAAAGAAATTGAAGATATTAAAATTGGCAATGAGGAGACCAAGCTATCACTCTTGGCAGATGATATCCTGGAGGATCAACTAAAAAGCTAGTGGAAATAATCAACAACTTTAGCAAAATTGCAGGATACAAAATAAACCCACATAAATCATCAGCATTTCTATATATCTCCAACACATCTCAGCAGCAAGAATTAGAAAGAGAAATTCCATTTAAAATCACCCTAGACAATATAAAATACTTAGGAATCTATCTGCTGAGACAAACACAGGAACTATATGAACACAACTACAAAACACTCCACACAATTAAAACTAGTTCTAAACAATTGGAAAAACATTGATTGCTCATGGGTAGGACAAACTAACATAATAAAAACGACAATCCTACCCAAATTAATTTACTTATTTAGTGCCATAGCCATTGAACTACCAAAAACCTTTTTTACTGAATTAGAAAAAACCATAACAAAGTTCATTTGGAAGAACAAAAGATCAAGGATATCCAGGGAAATCATGAAAAAAAAAAATGCCAAGGAAAGTGGCCTTGCAGTCCCAGATCTCAAACTATACTATAAAGCAGTGGTCATCAAAACAATATGGTACTGGCTAAGAGACAGAAAGGAGGATCAGTGGAATAGACTTGGGGGAAATGACCTCAGCAAGACAGTCTATGATAAACCCAAAGATCCCAGCTTTTGGGACCAAAATCCACTATTTGATAAAAACTGCTGGGAAAATTGGAAGACAGTATGGGAGAGATTGGGTTTGGACAGACTCTAGGACAAGGTCAAAATTTCTCCCTCCTCTCTACCCCCACACTGCATTTTTTTTTTTATAACCACTGTTTTTCCCTGTAAATATACAGGCTCTGATTTCTTGTATAAGGTAGAGAAGATGAGCAAAAGGAGCATGCAAGGTGCTTGGGATTATTGATGCTGTCATTAAGTGATGATGCTTGGGTATCCCTTTTCTCTGGCTTTTCCAAACAGGGATAGGTTTCATCCTTAAAAGGTTACTGGATAAAAGTGCTTATGCAGAGGCCCCTTTCCTCCCCACCTTCCCCCTCTACTCCCATATCTCTCTGTTTGAGGTTACTGAGGGCACGGGGGCACTGGTTTCTTATTAACCCTTTCCTAGGGCACATATTACATATAGTATAAAGGATTCATTTAAGTAAGTGGACTCCTTGTTAGTCATTTTGGGGCTTCAGTTTCTTCATCTGTAGGATAGAAATATATTCCAGCCCACTGTATCTCTCAGGATTGTTGTGAGGGTCAAATGATATAAGAGAAGTAAAAACAATTTGTGACATTATGTACTTTAAGTTCAAGTGCATATATTGCTTCATTGTAAACAACATTTATGTTTGGATATAAAAAAAGAATTTGGTCATAAGCTATATAGTTTCTAAATTTTGTCTGTGTCGTCTTCAGCTTCTGCAACCCCAACTCTTATTTAATTTCTTATGTTGACTTCAGATATATGGAAACACAATGAGGAAGAAAAGTCACAATATGGAAGTGATATCTGTGCATTAAGCCTACTCAGCAATTCTCAGGCCACTCATTACAATTAGCTACAGCATTGTGATGTGGTTACTCCCCTGGAATTTGGTATTACTTAAGCCACAAATAACTACTTTGGCTGAAAATCCAATATTCCCTAATTGCCTCAGTTTCCTTCACTTTGCAGAAAGATGGCAAAAATCATAAAATATCATTTTAATATAATCATGGAATTCAAGTTTTTGGTTGTAGCTTGTTAGCATATTTTCCCATTATGCCTTTCAAGTGGATTTTTATCAGAAATGCAGTATGGGTAGTCTTTTTTTTATTTTCTAAATATCTGTTCTAAGTTGCCAGCAGTTTTGTATTCCAAAGCACCTTCTTTATATGTATTGCTGGATTTGATTGTTTCTAGTTATTCTTAAACTTGGAACTATTTCTCATTTCTAAAACACCTAAGGCCTAACAAAGAATTTTCCTCAGTATAACTCTGTGAAGTTGGTAATATAATCAGGAATTATCATCCCCCTTGTACAGGTAAGAAAACTGAATCTCAGAGGTAAAGTGACTTGCTGTAGGGGCTAAAGGTAGAAAATAAAAGAACTGGGCCTCAAACATGGGTTTTGAATTCCTAGAGTCCCGTGATTATTAGTTTAAGTCACATATGTATAAACTCTGAGGGGGATCCTGAGAAATCAAGTGCTACGTAAGACAAGGAAACTGCTTACTTCAGAGAACAGCAAATACTAGATTTCAGATATGTCTGGGGTCAAAGGGAACTCGGTGTACTTTGAAATAATATCATTCAAGAGTTTCAAGTGATAGTATCACCAGTGATTCTATTTACAAGTTCAATAAATTAATAAATTCCACTAAGATCTCATCTCATTTTAGTAGGTTTAAGTAGAACACAATGAATGTTCTCTGACCTTAAAGGAGTTGAAAAGAGAACAATAAATTTTTCCTTAAAACTAAAGCTCTTTGAAGGATTAATGAAAGCATAGAATCATATAGTGAGATTGTATTTTGAGAGGTAATCTTATCGAATCTCTACCTAAAACCTGAATCTCTTCTATAATATTCCCCAAAAGTAGCCATCTAAACTCTTTTTGGATTTAGATTCTGTTAGTCCCATTCAATAAACATTTATTAACCACCTATGTGCAAAGTATTATGTTGAATGCAGAAAATGCAAGTCCATAAAAAACCCCATGCTTAAAAAGCTTACATTCCTAGCTGCCTGTTTTACATATGCATAACTACATATATATACCAATATATACATATTTCATATATAAATTACACACATTTATATAGAGAGATAAAACAAACAAAAGATCCAAGGACTAAGCCCTAAGGTGCTCCAACCTTGACTTTCATCCAAACTGACAACAATTCATTAATCATTTATGGATTCATTGAGTCCAATAATTCATCCAAATTCAAATCTACCTAATGGTACTATCCTTGAGTCAACATCTATTTATCTTGTTCACAATAATATCACAAATGACTTTGTCAAATGCCTTGATGAAATCTGCATAATGCTATGTCTGTGCCATTCCCCTCATCTTCCTGTTTAGATACTGATCAAAAATGGAAATTAAATTAGATTGACATGATTTGTCCCTGATGAACCCATTCTGATTTACGGTCATTGTTGTTTTCCTTTTCTAAGTGCTCACAAATAAGCTTTATAATAACATATTCTAAAAATAAGTAATATATTCTAGAATTTTGTGGAAAATTAAGGTCAAGCTTTTGGGCTTAGAGTTGGAAAACCATACTTTCTCTTGAATATTCTTTGTTATAAGGAGTGGCTCTATGCCTGGAGGGGGCTAGGAGGAGATATTTGGGAATGAAGATATAAAAATACAAAAAAAGAAGAATAAAAATCTTTAAAGAAAAAAATGGAGAAAAAATGAAAATCAGGATACCCTAATCCTATGGCTTATCTACTATTCTCCAGGATTTTTCAAAGCAATAACATCACCTAGTTTGTACTTTTTTCCCTCCTACCCTGAGAGAGCATTTATCTCGGCTTAGTGATTCAAAACTAAGCTCCTTGAGAACAGAAACGATTGCACTATATTTTCTAAATTGTATTTCAGGCACCTAGCATGATGCCTGAAACATTATAGTTGCATAATAAACATCTGCTGATTGATTAAAAACAACAAGGTGTTTTAATAATCTTTCACTTAACTTGAGTTTCAACATCTGGTAAAACACTTTTTAGTCTATCTATTTCTGGTGTTAATATCATTTCCAGGGTAGAAAAATCAGAAGATGGGAGTTGAGTACTTCTGCCTTCTCTCAGGCATTCATTATCATGGTACCATTGCCTCCAAATAGTGATCCTATTGCCTAGCTATTTTTTAAAAGTCCCTTTATCATTTTAAACATTTAATCAGAAATCTCAAGAGGATTCTAGACTTGTTACTCGTAGCTTCCTACCTTTGTTTCTAACTTTTTTTGTGTGTGAACAAGAATTATTACATTATTTGGATTTGGATTCCCAGTTCTTGGCATAGTGCTCAATTCATAAAATGCTTAATTAATGGTTGCTGGTTGCCGATTTATTTTTAGAATATGATTAGGTTGGTTAGTTTCCTATACAGTCTGTTTGGATTCTTTCCATAGCTCCCCAATTTTTTCCTCATAAGAATCATTTATGTTTATGTTATCAGAATGCTAATTTTGAGAGCTTCTCATCTCTCTTGAACTCATTTCTATTGTATATGTTTAGGTCAGGAAATCATATCTATCCTTACTCTGAATTTTTCAAAATCCATGTTCCCAAGATCTAGATTGCAGGTCAGATTATACCTAGCTTTCCCCCTATCTATCACAAACTCTTAAAAAAACCCAAAAAATCTGAATATTAGTCCCAAGGCAGAGAAGTGAAAGGGCAACAGTGAAGTGAAAGGGCTACAGTGAATTGCCTAGGGTCATAAAGCTAGGAAAAGCCTCAGGTCACTTTTGAACCCAGGACCTCCCCTATCACAGATTCTTAAAAGGGTCTTGTTAATTCTTCCTTCCTAAAGTTGCCCATCATTTATGGCTCCACCATTAGTTTCTCATTACTGATCAGAATAACGTCCAGAATAGCAGTTCTTTTGAATCCCTCAACCTCTTGAGAGATTAGATGATCAGCAAGGCAAAAAGAATTCCTTAGCTCCTCTACTTCTAACATACCTGGAAAGTTGGCATAGCCATAACACTAATTATATCTTTATTTGGTGCCAGCTTAGTGATCTGCTCTGAAATTACCCATCAGTCATTTATTTCCTCCTTCTGCCTTGTTAGCCTGCCCACCACATTATTCTTTTCTTCACCACTGACCCACATCCGAATGTTCTGTCTCATGCTTTCGTAGTGCATGTGCCTTTGAATCAAAGTACATTTTCTTTCATCAGTTTCATTTTGATGAGGTATGCTTTCTTCTTTCTCCATACTCTAAGTGATCCCATCAATTCCCATGGGTTTAATTATCATCTCTATGCAGATGATTCTCTGGAGCTACAGTCATACATTACCAGTTGCCTATTAAACACTTGAAACTTGCTGTCCCCGAGGCATCTGAAACTCAACATAACCCAAACTGACCTTATTATGCCCCTCCTCTCCCCAAAAAACCCTCAACCAAACTTCCCTATTTCTGTGAAGAGCACATCATTCTTCCACCATGCCAGTTTCATCACCTCAGCATTTCTTATCTCTGACTCTCTCCCTTGTCCCACATATCCAATCTATGGCCAGATTTTACTATTTCTACCTTCTTATGTGACCCATCTGACCCTTTCCATCTACTCTTAGAAATGTCCTCCTATTTCCTCTACCTGAACAAGTGCAATAAGTCTTCTAGTTGTTCTCCCAGTCTCAAAGTCTCTCCCCACTCCAATCCATTCCTGACACAACTAACCAAGTGAGTTTAAAAACAGAACTAACCATTCTCCTACTGTGTAAATTCCAATAACTCCCTATTGCCTCAAGGGATTTTAAAGCTTTCACAATCTGGCAATCTGGCTTTAAAATACTTTCTAGCCTAGTTCCTCCTGCTACTGCCCTTTTCCCAAACAAATTAGCATCCTTTGCTCTGTTCTTTACACATGCTACTGTTCTCCATTCTTAGGATGTACTCCCCACTCATCTCCACTCCACAGAATCCTTCATTTCCTTCAGCTCTCAGCTCAAGAACTACCTTCTATTCAGGGGTTTTCTTGACACCCCACTTTCTCCTCCCCACCTTAATTACCTTGTATTTATTATATACTTACATATGCACATGTTAGAATCTAATAGTGTCAATAGAATGTTTATGAGAAAAATCCCAATAGAATGTAAATTCCCTGAGATAAGGACTGTTTCATTTTTTATTTTTCTGGTCCCCAATCCCCTCACCCCCCCAGAAGCACAAAGCCTGCCACACAGTACACACTGAAAGGATGTCCATCAACTGGGGAACAGCAGGAAAAGTTGTGGTATATGGTTGTAATGGAATACTATTGTGCCATAAAAAATGACAAAATGATCACAAAAAAATGTGGAAAGATTTATATGAAGTGATGCAAAGTGAAATGGGCAGAACAAGGAGAATGGTGTACACAGAAACAGCAATAATGTATGATCAACTGAATAATTTAGCTATTATCAACAAGGAAAGGATCTAGAACAATGCCAAGAGATTCATGATAAAATTAATATCCAATATAGTAATTATTAATATCCAAGAGGGTACAGGAGTCCAAATACGGATTGAAACATACCACTCTGCTTTATTTCCTCCAGGATTTTTTCTCTATTGTAAACAACATGCTTGTTTCACAACATGATGAGCATGATAATATGTATTATATAATAAAATATGTACAACCTATATCATATTTCCTGCCTTCTTGAGGAGGGGAAAAGAGTAAGAAGAAGGTGGAGGAAAAAAAGAATGAGACAGATTTTTTTATATAATTAATAAGAAAATTTGTTTCTCTTGGATAAGTATATTTATTATAGTTATATATTATTTTATTACATGTTAATTATAATTTATATATGGTAAAATACATTGTATTGATGTATTTATATATTATTATAATTTATGTATTGTTATGTATAACAAAAAATGTAGCATTATTGTCATGTTACATATTATATTGTTTATGCTGAAAATAGAAATGATAATTCAAAAAATGATTATTGATTGATTTCCACTGTCATACTGCCAATATGAAGGATTATAATTTTAGGTTATATGTAACTCCTTAAAGGAAGTAGTATTCTATGAATTTAGTTACAGATAGTTGATGCTCTTCTTCATGGATGTTGCATCTTGTGAATTATTGGTTGTTACCAATACCATTTGTCCATTGTAACTGCTCCTCTAAGTAGTATCTGGCTTAGTGACTGTATCTAATAGTATGAGTAATTTTTTTTTCTCCTCAACACTTTCCTTTTCCAGTTTAAAGCCCTCCTTACCATATGTGTAACTTTCCAGGTAGATACATGCTTTTTGTAAGAAGCATCCCATCTCTGGTCTAGGGCCTTTTATTCCTGGATCATGGCCATCATCATTCTTTCTTCTAAACTTTTCAGTGATTTGCTTCCTTCAAAATGTCACAACTTCCATGGTAATTGGTTTTGATTTTATGTGGACCATCCCATCAAGACCAACCCATTCAATACTTCTCATTAAATTCCATCAGGGGAACTTTCTTGGATATGCCCCAGCTGCTTGTAGAAATCCAGGGAAATTTAACTGGGGTGGGGCTGGGGGGAGATCTATTACAATATCAAATGTACAGTTTGGGGATTATTTTAATTCCAGAATTTCCCTTGACTTTTGTTTACTTCTCTTGCTTTTCCTTTCTCTTCAGTCACCCAGTCACTGAAGCATTGGTTAGAGGCATGCTTAATCAGATGGGCTCTTTGCCTGCCACTTTCTCCTCTTCTATATACAAAGACAGAGTGGAAAGAGCACTGGATTTGGGTGAATCCTCCAGATTCCATTGACTACTGGCAAGTGATCACATTTACCTTAGTTTCCTCATCTGTGACATAGTTTGCACTCTCTACCTCTACAATGTTGTTTTAAGGAAGGTATTTTGTAAGACTCTATATAAAGATATATTGTTATTATATGGGATAAAAGAACAGTCAATATCAAGGATTTGGGGCTTACAGATTTGCAAGGAAAATATTTCAGGAAGGAATTAGCCTGTGTATTCAGTTGTGTTCTCTGGTCTTTTACCACAGGCACATTTTTTTTTAAACTCTAGAAAAATGTTCCATTAAATCTTTTCTCATTGTTTGTCTCTGCTTTATTGACAGAAGCTTTCTGTACATAACTCCCTGATTGGCTGTCAATGAGTCACTCCTGTTCAGCTGCCAGTTCAGTATTGCCCAAACTTATCTTTAATACCCTCTCAACTGTGTGGACAATATATATAGAGAGAGAGAAAAAATAGGCACTGGAGAGCCAAACTTCACAGGGAAGGTTGAAAACTCATGCCTGGTGCATCACATCAAGCATCACAGCTCCACCACTGTTCCCTTGTTTCTCAAGAAGAAAAGAGACTCTAAATGATCACTCAGGATTGCAAATATTAATAATATGGAAATAAGTTTTGAACAATGAGACATGTAAAACCCAGTGGAATTGTTCATTGACTCCAGGAAGGGGGGGGGGGTGTGGGGAGAACATGAATCATGTAACCCTCAGAAAATATTCTAAATTAAATAAATGAAGTTAAATTTTAAAAAAGAAAAAGAAAAGAGACTTTTAGCCCTTTACCTGTTGGAGGTGTTTTCTCCTCTAACCTCACTCTGAGGAACTTTACTTCTTACAAACACTACTCCTCAAACTGTTGGTTTAAAGAGTCCAAGTTCCATAAAGCAAAGAAGTGACTGGACCAAATAATGATGTAACTATTGCTTTCTTAACATGATAAATATGCGCTCATGGGCCAAACAACTGCATTTTGTCAGTCATATTCTGGCAATGGCCTGTATGTTAAATATACTACTGACTGAAGGGATCTGAAAATCATTTTATAAATAAACTCTACTAATATTAATTTTAATATGAGATCCCATGCTGAAAGGAAAACCCGTCACTTGGATTTATTCACACTAAGAATTATGGCTGGTGAGAACAGACTTTCAACTCATTTTCTGAACTCTCTCATAGCCTTAGAAAATGCATTGGCCATGATAAATGTTTTTTTCCCTTTTTTCTTATCCCAGTGCTCCTTACTTTCAAAATTCCCTTTGCTTTTTCCCAGTGTCACTAATGAGCAGAGGGACCAGGATTGAGCTTTATCTAAACAGAGATCTGTCTGGTGGCCCATTTAGGTGAGAAGGAGCAATGGGTAACTGGAATTTTTTTAAAGATAAGTCTAGAAGGAAAAGTTGTAGTCTGATGTCTATGGAAGTTTCACAGAAACTCAAACTAATGTCTGCAAACTGTTTTGACTACAATGAGTAAATAATGCTGAACATGTAATCCCAATACATACATATATATATATATATATATATATATATATATCAGCATATACACTGACAGAAAAAAATTAAGAAGATAAAATACTATTTGGTTCTAGAATCAATAGGGAGCCACTAGTGTTTAAGTAGGAGAGTGACATGATTAAACCTGAGCTTTTAGAATTAGTCAATAATGAGGATTAGATACCTACTAAGGATACAGTGGACAGTATGGAGAGAAGGGGGAAAGTAAGCCTGATGTCCCAGGGAAATTTTGGAAACACTTCCCCATGCAGATCAAGCTTCATAGCTCCACCACTGTTCTCTTGTTTCTCAAGAAGAAAAGAGACCGTCAGCCCTTCACCTGATGGGGGTGTTTTCTACTCTAACCTTACTTTGGGGAACTTTTCTCCTTGCAGCCACTACTCCTCAAACTATTGGTTTAAGATTCCAAGTCCATAAGGCAAAGAAGTGATTGGTCCATATTCTAGGGATATAAGAAAAAATGAAATAATGCCTACACACAAAGAGCTAATAATCAAATACAGGGAGACCACAAGAACATATAAAAATATGCCACATAAAGGAGATCAGCAAATTCTTCACATAGAAGATGGTGCTTAAGTCACAACTTAAAAGGAAGGGACTCCGAGATGGAGGTAGAAAGACCAGCTATTCCAGCATCAAGGAACAGCCTAAGCAAAATAATAAACTTATGGGGTGTTTGAATGAGGAACAGAGAATCTAGGAGGAAATGTAGGAGGAAAGTAATGTACAATGAGATTGAAAAGATAGGTTGGGCCCGGATTATAGAGGGCTTTACAAACTAAACAGAGGATTTTATATTGTATATTTTCTCTGAGGCAACGTTCACCGGAATTCGCTGGAATTGATGGCATCAGAGAATCATTTAGTGTAATTTTGGTGGCAGTGTGCAGGATGGCCTGGAATGGGTAGAAACCTAAGGAAGGAAGCCTCTTTATAAGGCTGTTGCAGTGAACTAAATGAGAAATGATAAGGCAGCTATTCAAATGGAGAAATGATTGGATGAAAGAGTTTGTGGGATAGAAATGAAAGACTCAGTAACTGATTAGATATATTGAGTTCAGAAGATCAAGAAGTCAAGGATAATGCCAACATGATGAAGTTGGGAGACTAGAAAGATGATGGTGCCTTGAAAAGCGAAAGAGAAGAATGGAATAAGGGAGGATTTAAGGGGAAAGGTGAGTGTAGTTCTAGAGAGGTTGAATTTGAAGACAGAGATATCTAGTTCCAAATGATAGGAAATTAGTGATGCAGAACTAATGCTCAAGGGAGAGGTCCATGCTGAGTATAGGTAGGTCTCAGTCATTTGCATTTGAGATAATAATCCATGTGAGCTGTTGAGGTTTCCAAGAGAGTTTAAAGAGAGAAGAGGACCTATAATTAGGCATTATGATATGGATGTTGAGCCAGGCAAAGAAGGTTGAAAAAGAGAAGATGGAGAGTTAGGAGGGGAAGCCAAAAAAGAGTCTTCCATGAAAATTCAGCAAGAGAGAGTATCTTGGAGGAGGGGATAGTCAACATTGCCAAATGAATAAGATAGGCCCAGAAGAGTTAGAGCTGACAAAAAACTGTCAAATTTAGCAACTAAGAGATCACTGTACTGATCAAGTAATGAAGTGGGAAGCCCATATTGCAAAGAGTTGAAGAGTAGTGAGAATGTAATGGCTTTTTCAAGGAATTAGACTGTGAAAATGAGAAAAGTTAGGACAATAGTTTAAAAGGATGTAGGGTCTAAAGGATTTTTTTTTTTTAGGAACAGGTGAGAATTGGACAAGTTTGAAGGTACGAGGGAAAGAGTTGATAGGGAGAAGATGAATATTAAAAAGGCAAGGGGATGACTGTGAATGCAATCTGCTAGAGAAGATGGGAGAGGACAGCATTAAGTATACATGAAGAAAGGTTGGATTTCATAAAAAGAAAATCTGAGGGACCCTGAGGCATCAGATCTTGAGGAAAATAAAAGTAGGGGGTGATGTTAAGGAGTAATCAGTTAAGAGAGAATAGGAGAGGTAGGACCTCACCAGAGCTCACTTAGAATGGCCCTTATTTTCTGAGTAATCAGCAAAGCTTCTCAGCTGAGAGGAAAAGGGAACGATGTGGGAGAAAAACCATTTTGGCAAGTTTGTGGAGGAGGAAGTGGCGAGGGAAGAGACACTTGAAGCAGGGCAGCCAATGTTAGATGATAATTCAAAGGAAAGATCATGAGGGCCTGAACCAGGGGTAGTGGATTTGTGAGTGAAAAGATAGACAGAGGAGAGACATGGAAATAAAAATGGCACGATCTGGCATACATAGGATAAGCACGAGGCAGGAATTAAAGGTAATACTGAGTTTTCAGACCTGAGAAATCAGAAAGATGATCAGAAAAATGAGCCCCTAACAGTGATAAGGAGGTCTGAAAGAACATAATGCAGGGATTTGCAATCTGCTGCAACTAATTTATACCTGCTTGATCTATGCAACTCCCTCTAATCCACTGAAAATGAAAGCAGGGTAATAAGACCCTTACTGACCCAAAGCACAGATCTAGGCTTTACCACAACCACAAGGTGATACAGAGGAGAGTGGAGATATATAAAGAGGGTACATGGAGGGTAGGGGGAATTTTTACTGTAGGTGCCCAGATCTCCTTAGGATATAACTTTCCTGAGGGACCAATGCCCAGCTCAGATGGAGAAGGCTGGTAGTTTGCAGAATGAGGGAAGAAGAGTAATTATAAAGTACTAAGAGAAAAGGAAAGATGGGGTTCTGTTGGAGACAAATCCAAGGGAAGGGTATAAAATGACCCATCTTCCCAGCTTCATACGGATTTGATTACACACTTCTTAAAGCCAGTCCATAGCCTCCGTGAGTCCATCTCCCATTTAGGAGACTATTGCTCTAACCTCCTGAGAATTTGCCTCATCTGCTTTGCAAAAGTAGTCATACCCTGATAAGATGGGAAATTACACGAAAGGGCCTTTATTGGCATACAAAGGACAAGTAGACAATGATCTCTACAGTGAAACTTTATATTTAATGGAAGTAAGATCTCTAAACCCTCAGTAGAATCACAGAGCAAGACTGAAAAAAAGACTGGCTATCAAAATTGTAAGGGTGTATGTGTGTTTGTGTGTTAAGAAAAGATTTAGGGGTGTGGATGATTGTAAAGTATTTCCCTCTGAGAGGCTAAAAACAGTTTCACTGGGCAACAATACATTTCTGGTGACACCAAGGAAAATTATCATGGAATTGTTTTCTGAAAAACTCCCTTATTAGAGCTTTTTCAGAGTCTGGTTTAGAGAAGGATTATATTTATTTAGAATTGCAGTCTGCTTCATGAGCGATGACATAATTGACTCAAACGTTACTTAGGCTTGCCATAGACAATGGATCATCACATTGGTTTAGCCAGTATTGACTCAGTGCCTCCTAAGAGATGGCACGGTTAACTTTAAACATGTTTGGCAGAGCCTTCTTTTCCAAATTATATAGATGCAGCAACTAGCGCAAGTTGGTAGTCCATTAAGCTTTCCACAATAAAGCATCCTTCGTGTCTAAGCTGACCTTGAACTTTATAAGAAAGGAAAGGGGGAGGGAGAGAGAGAAGAATGGGGAAGAGATAGACTGAGAGAGAAAGGAGACACAGAGAGAGAGTAGGGGAAGAGACAGAGAGAGAGGAAGAGAGGGGGAGGAGAGAGAGAGACAGAGAGAGAAGGGAGACAGAGTGAGGAAGAGGGGGAGGAGAGAGAGAAAGAGAGACAGAGAGAGAGAAGGGAGACAGAGAGAGAGAGGGAGAGGGGGAGAAGGAGAAAGAAAGAGAGACAGAGAGAAGGGAGACAGAGAGAGGGAGAGGGTGAGAAGGAGAGAAAGAAAGAGAGACAGAGAGAGAGAGGCAGAGAGACAGAGAGAGAAAAAAGAGGAGAGAGAAAGAAAGAGGGAAAGACATACAGAGAGAGGGGGAGAAGGAGAGAGAGAGGGAGGGAGGGAGAGGGGGAGAAGGAGAGAGAGAAAGAAAGAGAGACAGAGAGAGAGAAAAGAGGGGAGAGAGAGGGAGAAAGAGAGAAAGACATACAGAGAGAGAGAGAGAAAGAGAGAGAGAGAGAGAGAGAGAGAGAGAGAGAGAGAGAGAAAGAGAGAGAGAGAGAGAGAGAGAGAGAGAGAGAGAGAGAGTGAGCGCATCAGTTTCTTTTGTTGCTTACTCTATTGAGGTCAGAAAATACAATTCCTCCAGTTGAAAAATCCAATTGAAAAATCATTGTCAGTGTTCAGAAGCTCTCCAAGTAACTAATATTAAGATTAGCATGAACTAGGCAGCTTTAACATCTGAAAAGGGAACCGAGGCAGTTCCAGTACTCCCTACCATGTTCCCTCCCTTCAATTCAAACCATTTTTTTTTCCCCAGTTAAAAACAGCTGGTTATTTCCCAGTTAGGGAATGTGTTTTCTGAGTAGTGAAAGTGATATAGTTGATAAAACACTGGACTCTGTCAGGAATTGTTGTTTTGTTGTTCAGTCATTGCAGTGGTGCCCAACTTTTTGTGACCCCACTTGGGACTTTCTTAACAGAGACACTGGAGTGGTATGCCATTTCCTGCTGCTGCTTATTTTACAAATGAGAACACTGTAGTAAACAGGGTTAAGTGACTTGCTCAGGGACACAGCTATTAAATGTTTGTGGCTGAATTTGAACTCAGTTCTTCTTGTTTCCAGGCTCTATCATACCAGATAGCTACCCTCCCAGTCAGGAAGACTTGAGTTCAAATCTTATATCAGACAATTGATAGGTATGAGTACAAGTTACTTAACATTTCAGTCTCAACTTTACAAAATGATGGTGATAATAGCACCGAACTTCAAAGGTTTGTTGTGAAGATCAGCTAAGGTTATAATCACGAAGAGCTCTGTGAAACTTAAAACTACACATACACAAAAATATCAAGTCATTCTTATTATCCTCCTTCATATTTTTCCTCTGCCTCTCCTTCTTGATCTCCGAATATATTGCACCACTCTGTGAGAGAGAAAGCCAGTACCATAGTGGTTACTTTATAGTAGGTGCCTGGGTGTCAGCAGTTTGGGATTCTAATGCTTGCTCAACCAGTTACTAGCTGTGGGACTTCAGCTAACATATTTACTCTCACCTTGCTTTCCCTAGCTGCGACACTGTGCTGTTCTTTCTTGCAAGGTTCTTATGAAACCGCCATTCCTGTTTTAATTTGCTTTGGAATTCCCAGATGATTAAGGAAGAATGAAGTAATGAGAGTTAAGGATAAACCAATTAGTTAAAATGAAAGGAGAGCTAGTGTGAAACATATGGGGTGGCGGAAATGGGGTTCTGTCCAGATTCTGGGATCATGGTGTGGTTCTAGGTTCCTAAACCGCACCAAACAGCAAACAAACCACATGTTTGTCCTGTCTCCCCTGGAGTAGGTCTGATGCTGACTTAGGAGGGGTTTTGTTTCCATTTGGATGCCTTGAGACCAAGCTGACCCAGGGTCATCTGATAGTGTGGCTGAGATCTTCTGAGATAGGAGGAGCAGTCCAAGATTATATAATAGATGAGGTCCTATTTTTATCCCTCAGCTGGTATGGAAGTGTCACCTAGAGCCAAAAACTATGATAGAGTAACCAGGACTGTGCTTAAAGAAGCTGACCAATTTCCACTTGAGGGTATTAGTTGAAAAGAAGCAAGTTTAGGCTTGAGGTCAGGGAAAACTTCCTAATAATCAGAACTGTCCAGAAGTAGAATGGACAGCCTCAGGAGGTGGTAAGTTCCCCTTCAATGGAGATCCTCAAGAACATTTTACATAAACACTTGATGGATGTTTTAGTAGGAATAGCTTTTGGTTATACGTTGGACTAGAGGGCCTCAGAAGTCCCTTCCAAATTCATAATTCTGTGAAAAATCTAAATTCCAAATCTCCTTCAGCAGCACAGAACTTAGTATCTAATTAGCCAAAACAGTTAAAATGGGAAATTACCAGACAGTCTATTTCCTTTCCAGAAGGGGCATCAGGGAAGCAAAAGAAGATCATTCGCTAGTGAGGTGGCCCTTTAATTTTCCCTTCTCAAGTCCTAACTCTTCCAGAACCAATCCAAGACTGCCTGACTGTTCCTAGAATCTGCCTGATTTCCAGAACTAATCCAGAACCGCCAGTCTGTTCCAGAACTAATTCCGGACTACTGGGTAAAGGCTCTCCTCCCCTTTGCTTCTCGTCACACCTCCCACCCCACACACCCCGCAGTCCTCTCCAGCCTCCGGAAGTCCTAGAAACTATCTGGGATAGTTAGATTAAGGGGGTGGGGGTGGGGGGAGATGGAAGGACTCACTACCACTTCCTACCACATCCTTCCCAACCTCACTCCCCCTGGCCTTCTCCCTTCTGAGTTGTGTCTACTCATAGGGCTTGGATGATATGGAAGTCAACAATTTTATCCCATCCCAGGAGGAGAACCACCAGACCTCACCATCTGTCCTGCCTCTGTCTCCCAGCATTCTCCAGGCTTTACCATCTGGCCTCCCTCTAAGCTCTCCAGGCCCCCAGCACTGTTGGATGACCTACTTAAATAAGCTAAAGACCCCTGGGCCTTGCCATCCTCCCAGCAGCTGTACCCTTAGAACTTCCAAGACTTTCCATCTTCCTTGCAACTAAACTTTCTTTTATGTGCTGCCTCCCTCAATTAGAGAGTGAGCCTGTGAGAGCAGGAACTGGCTTGCTTTTTCTATTTATAACCCCAGTGTTGGCAATTAATAAATACTTTTTCATTCCTTCCTTTGTTCTTTCCTTCCTTGACCCATGTTCTAGGAGAGTGCCTCCTGGAGCTCATCATGTCTGGGAGTCTCTGCCTTGTCTTCAAATGAATTTTTTGTTTCAAAAGGTGGTTTCAGAGGTGCTTGTTATACTGCTTGTTGCTGTGAAACTTGTTCCGGATGCATTTTGTGAAGTTTAAACTGGCTGCAAAAAAATTCTTGTCAAGGAGGTGATATTCTGTTCTTTGGGCATTCTGACAGTAGAGCTTAAAGTTCAAGGAAATTGTATCAAACCGAATATGTGTTTCAAGTATGACCCTAGGGTTTGATTAAATATCTTTTCTCTGAGTGCTCTCCTACATAAGTAAAAACAAGCAAACAAGCAAAAAAAAACAAAACAAAACATTACCAGGTTAGCCTCAGAGAAGATTTTTTTTTCACACTACCTCACAAAAATGGTCCTTGATTTGCATGAAAGGAAGTACTCCCATTAATAAAATCCATGAATACTGAATTATAGAAGACTCTCGCCTTATTGCAACCCCAAGCATGCCATAAATTAGGCCAAATTCTTGGATCAGACTCATCTTCTCTCTTTGGAATTTTCCAAAGTAAAGATAATTCTGACTGAAACTGCGGAGTTCTTCTTCCAATCAAAATTGAGTAAAAACTGATCTATACTAAAGAGAGAGAAGAGATGGCACATAAATTATTTCAAAGTAGGATTTCATGTTGCCACATCCCCAGCCCAAAAGTCTTAATCATAAATCACATTAAAAAGAGTCGTTAAATAACATTGTTAAACCCATAAAGGATCATTTGTAATACAGCATTATTTTGCTTATTGGTTCCAGAGAACAAGCAATTAACATAACATAATCAAGTCCAAGAACAAGTTATGAAGAACATGAGCCTAGGGACCAAAAACATTTTCTCCAACTGAGGGGAAGATCTCCTTATTGCCAGTTGCTTGAATCTATTATGTGGTTAATTTGAATGTCTCTTCTGGCACATCTCTATTCTCACATACTTCTACTGCTTGGGTAAATAAGAGATGGGATTGACCAAGAGACTGACTCTTGAATCTTAAAAATGTCCTAATCATAATTTTTTCCCCTCTAGTGATCCCAAGGGTCACCAAATCAGTCATTTGTATCCATACATGGTCAGCTCATTACATACTTACTGCCTCTTTATCATGGGATGGAGAAATGGCCATGAATAGCATGAAATCAAACTAACAAAACACTAATTCAACAACTTTTAAGGTCAAAGCACTATGGTGGATGTAGCTGGGATAAATAGCAAATAGGAAGAAAGGAGAAGGAATCAAGATTTTACATAGTGGCTACTACTATGTGCCAGACACTATACTTCTTTTACAAATATTACTTTATTATGCTCTTATTGTTATTTCTATAATTATTATTATGCTTTTACAAATATTATCCCAGTTGAAGAGAAGACAGAAACCTTACTCAAAAGGAGTTTGTGTTCTAGATGGGGAGCTAATATATAAATGCATTGTCATTCAATTGTTTCAGTGGTTTCTGAACTCTCTGGTGTTCAACAACCCCATTTGGGGTTTTCTTGGCAAAGATTCTGGAGTGGTATGCCATTTCCTTCTCTAGCTCATTTGACAGATGTCTGAGGCTGGATTTGAACTTATGAAGGTGAGACTCCTTGAGTCTAAGCCCAATGTTTTATCCACTGGGGCCACTTAGCTATCCTGAGTACCTACAGAAGCAACAATTCAAATAACAACAGAAGACATCTCACAAGGTGGTAAGAATTATATGGACCATTACACAGTTATTTTCAGGGGTGCTTTAGAAGGTTATATGGAATAATCTTAGTCCTACCTCTCTGACCCCTCCTTTTCTGTTACTTCCACTATTGAATCTTCCTCTTTTTATCCCAGAAATGCAGATTTGATCACAATGCCCAGCATCTCTTGTCTGCTTGAACCACAATGAGGCTCCCTATTTATTGCCTCTTGAAAAACATAGCAACCTCTACTTCTGTCTGTAAGGTCCTCCACAATCTGCCTCACACCTAGCTTTCCAGACCTTTCCTGTACTGAATGTTCCAAGCAAAACTGGTTCACCAAGCTTTTTCTTGAACCCAACATTCCATCTCCTTGCCTTTGCACAGTGTTCCATCAGCCTGAAATACCTTCCCTTCTTACCTCTACCCAAGGAACCACTCAGCTTAGGCAAGGTTTTCCCCAGATACTCCTAGTTGTTAATGCACTCTCTCTCCTTTGTGTTTACTCATCTATTTTATGTTTTATCTCCCTGCATAATGAAAACTTTGTAAGAAGAAATTATCGTGTTTGAATTCCTAGCACCTTGTGCATGATTTGCTTTGTAATTTTTAATTGAAAAAAGTAAGGAAACCTTTGCCTGAATAAGATTTGGGAGGGAGGGGACAACTGGGTAGCTCAGTGGATTGAGAGCCAGGCCTACAGACAGGAGGTCCTGGGTTCAAATCTGTCCTCAGATACTTCCTAGCTGTGTGACCCTGGGCAAGTCACTTAACCTTCATCGCTTAGCTCTTATGGCTCTTCTACCTTAGAACCAATACATAGTATTGATTCTAAAGGAAGGCAAGAGTTAAAAAAAAATGTATTCAGTAGGAAGTAAATTGAAATATAGCAGGAGGTTTTTGAAGTTTGTAAAACATTTTACCAGTATTATCTCATTTTATCCTCACAATATACTCAGGAGGTAAATACTATTGTTATAGGCAATTTACAGACAAGAAAACTGAGGCACACCAAAATTTAAAAATTTGCCCAGGGTCACACAGCTAGGAAATGTCTGAGGACAGATTTGAACCCAGGACCTCATCTCTAAGCCTGGCACTCTATCCACTGAGCCACCTTGCTGCCCCCATGACATCATTTTATATACACATATTTGGGGTTTTTTTTTAGTCAAATGAGGCCTTCTTTATTGTGGTGAGGCAAGGGAAGGAAGGGAAATACCAGGGAACTTTAATGTAACACACAAATTTTTTCAAAATCCATCACTTAAAGAAAAACAATTAGAGCTATACAAAAATAGAATAGAATGCTTTTGGAATTGATGGAAACATTCAAACGAAGACTGGATAACTGTTAGGTATATTGAATAGGGGTAGAGAGGACACGGTTCCTGCTTTGGTAAAGGTAGGAAGAGAAAGGTCCTTTCCAACCTTGAGACTCTTCTCCCCAAACAACTAACCCAAGATTATAGATCAGTCACAGGATTTCACAAAGGTGTGCCCACTCCCTCATATGCAGGAAAGGTGATAATTCCATGCAATTTAGTTAATTACAGAATTTGCCGATCATTGGCATCTCTGGCACCGCTTATCAGCAATGATCTCTCAATAGCAATTCCTGCCTTCGGTCTTTCTTCTCTCCTATCTACTGTACATAGGGCCAGATCTTTCTTATATCACACAAAATACTGGCCAAGCTCCTTATGCCTACTGAGTTAAAGGTAATCAGTATAGCCCTGTACAATCTACACCTCTCTGTCTAGTCTCATCAAATTATTCCTTTCCATATATTTCACATTTCAGTCCAACTGGACTACTTGCTGTCTCCTCTTCTGGACTTTACCATCTCCTGTCTGCTCACATTTGTTCACTCTACCTTAAATATGCTTTTCCCCCTACCTTCCACCTGTTGAATTTCTACCTGTCCTTTAAAAATCATCTTGAAACGTAAAGGACTTCTCTACTAGCAGCAATGCAATGACCCAGGACAATTCTGAGGGACTTATGATAAAGAAGGCTATCCACATCCAGAGAAAGAACTGTGGGAGTAGAAACACAGAAGAAAAACAACTGCTTGATCACACAGGTCTATGGGAATATGATTGGGAATGTTGACTTTAAAGGATCACTTTATTGCAAATAGTAATAATATGGAAATAGATTTTGAACAATGATACATGTATAACCCAGTGGAATTGCTCATCAGCTCTGGGAGGTGGGAAGGAAAGAACAGGAATCATGGGACCATGGAAAAATATTTTAAATTCATTAAATAAAATGAAAAAAGGGAGGGGGGAGTAGCTCAAGCACCCTAAATAAATAAACAAATAAATAAAAATCATCTTGAATGCTGCTTCTTTTAGGAAGCCTTCTGATTCCCAATGAGTTTTTTTCCCTATCTCCTGTAATACACATGGCATAATATATAATAACATAAATATATTAAATAATCATTTGCTTTTTAAACATTTACACTATTATTTCATACTGGAGTTATTCCTACAGGTGTCATTTTCTTCTTTTTAAGAGGAAGTTCCATGTGGATAAAAGATTGTGTCTTAGTTAAAATTGTGTCTACTCTAGCACACAAGAGGTTCTTCATGCATGTCTGTTGAACTGCTATGTTTGGAGGCGGCATTTCCAATTTATTCTATACATAGTTTGTATAGAGTTGTTTCAATGGCATCTCAGCCATTAGAATGTGACTCTGGAGAGCATAGGCTGCCTTTTGCAGGGGGGGAGGGCTTAGCACAGTGCCTGACAGTGTTTATTGGCTACCTGCTTTGAACTGTCTTAAATGCAGGCTATATCCACTCTCCTACATCCTAATGTAAATTCCATGAGGAATTGGGCTGGGTCTAATCTACATGTTGTGCTTCCCAATTGCCGAGCTCAACACCCCTCAGGAATGATGGATGAGTTTTCATATATTTTTCTCAAACTGTCCATTTATTCTCACTGCTGGGTTTTGTCCTCCATGTGTGTAGTCAGTCTACCTAGACAAGAGGCTTGGATAGAATATGGACCCTAGTGAGCTTGCATGTTACTGATGGACATCATGAGAGGCCCCAGCTGGTTCTCTAAGGGATGCCACTTCCCCTATCCTTAGGATTAGGACGCTTTTCAAATAAATTATATCTTTTGTTCATTTGGGGAGAGAAGAGAGATGCACACACTTGTGTGAAATTTTAAATATTTATGTCATAACCTCCAAATATATGAGCCAATAAGCCAACAATGAGATTATAGCTCTCCTCACTTTCCTTTTCTTCTCTTCCCTCCCACTCTAGAGATCAGAACATCATCTAGATCAGTGACAGGCAACCTTTGGAGCTTGGTGTGTCAAAATTCACCCAAAAACTGAGCATAACTGGGGGGGGGGGTCACTTCAAGAAAAAGAAACATAATTCCGCGATATTCTCGGCATGCAACCCCATGAGGCCACGTCATCAAAAATGGCTGCATATGTCAGTGCTGACATGCATGTCATAGGTTCGCCATCACGGATCTAGATGAACTCCTTCAATTTACAGACAAAGAAACTGAGGCACAAAAAAAGAGAAGTAATCCACCCACAGTCACAATGGTAGCATACAGCAGAGCCACGGTCCGAATCTACAGTCTTTGGCTTCAGAACCCATGCAATAGATTTTTAATTACCTCAAATGCAAAATATTACAGAAATTATTCACATGCGTTAACATTATAATGTAAATATATACAACAACAGCTTCACACATCTTTCAGGAACTGGGAAAAGTGAAATACGCATATATGTTATACATATACCTGTATTTACAAAAAAATATTATGGCAACAATATGTGTATAGAGAAGTGCCTAACTTTGGCTATCTCAAACTCATTAAAGTAGAAAACAAACAAGAAAGAGCTATGCTCAAGCAAAAGATGTGCAAATTAGGTCCATGAAAATGGCAGCTAGGTGGCATGGTGTCAGAGGGTTGGACCTTGAGTCAGAAAGACCTGAATTCAAAATCTGTCCTCAGTGGCTGCCTAGCTGTATGACCCTACAGGACACAATGGCCTCTATCTGCCTCAGCATCTCATCTGTCAATGGACAAAATAACAGTACCTATTTCTCAGGGATGCTGTGACAACAAAATGAGATATGCAAAAAGCACTTTGTAGATTTTAAGGTTATTATTATTAGTTAATAAGTATTAGCTACTATTGTTACTTTTATATTATGTTATTATTGTTAGCCATTATTATTATTTATAGGAGAGTTCCTTAGGTTCTTATTCTGTCAATTTTATATTATTTTACCCATAAACTAAACAAATTTAATTATATTCAGTAAATAATTTCTGGCTTCAAAAGCAATTCACTTACTTGTACATTACACAGCATATACACTTTGCCCCTTCAGCTAAGGGTAGAGGAATTGAGTAATAGCAAAACACTTCAAAGGAAGATAAAAGGAACTAGGAAGAAAGTAACCAATAAGTTTGATTAATCCATAAAATGATAATTAAGTCCTAAATAATAAGGAATTTGTTGTAAAAATAATCAAGTAGTATCCTTACTTTTTCATTGCAATTTAGTAAAATAAAATTTCAATAAAAAACCTGTAATTTCACCAAAATGAGTGAAAACAGCACTAAATTTGGAGCCCAAGAACCTGAATTCAAATTCTGACATTGCTGCCGTTTGGCTGACCTTGGGTAAATAACTTCTGCTCTCTGCATTTTCTTATCAAAAAAGTGAGGAGGTTGGGCTAGAATAACTTCTTAGATCGCTTCCAGCTCTTTACCTTTTGAACTAATTCAGAGGAACAAGTCACAATTGCACCATACTCTGCAAGAAGTAAAAGAAACAATTGGAAAACCAGAAAAAGCAACCATAAATACTCAAGAAGAATTGTGATCGGTTGCATGAAGTACACAGTCTCCCTCATTCCATTAGTAGCACCTGCAATGCTCCAGGCATACTATCAGTGGGAGCATTGCATTTAGGAAGATAATTCCAATTGTTCTAGGCAGTGGGCTTGGCACAAAGGATTACAAATGCATGACAGTCCCTACCCTCAAGGAGGTTACTTTCTCCAGGGGGAGACAGTCTATAACAAGGAAGTAGAAAAGACATGTTCAGTCATTTTTCAGTCCTATCAGACTCTTCATGACCCCAAACAAAGATAATGAAGTGGTTTGCCATTTCCTTCTCCAGCTCATTTTACAGATGAGAAAACTAAGGCAAACAGGATTAAATGACACAGCTAGGTTGGATTTGAACTGGAGAAGATGGGTTCTTCTGGGCACTAGATACAGCTGTATTAAAAGGGCATTACCGGAATGATCTAAACATTTTTGATGTTTGTTTTTAGTGTAATTTCACCATATAGGGAATTCCCGAGTGAAGGTTAACACCTCCACAATTTATGGTCCTAGAGAGTTTCCTAGCTGGTTTCAGGCTTCTCCTTTTCTCAGGGCCCTTTTACGCTCTTAAAAATGACCAAGGACTTGTTCTTGTGGGAATTAGCTCAAAGTAGAAATAATACCCACACTCAGCCTTGCCCTAAAGGGAAGTAGAATGGAAAGAGGAATAAGAAAAGGGGGTGAGAAGGAATGGACAAAAGGGAGGGTGAATAGGGGGTGGGGTGGAAGCAAAACATTTGTGAACTGGGAAAAGTGAAAAGAGGAGAGAAGAGAAAATGGGAAGGGGGGAGATGATTTACGAATGGGTAAGGAAGGAGGAGGGAAGGAGAGACAGAATCAAAAGTGTCAGAAAATCGTCAAAAAGTGTTTCTATGTGTAATTGAAAAAAAATTAAAGAAGAAAATATTTTTTAATTATTAGGAGCCTCTAGATGGCTCAGTAGATAAGAGAGCCAGGCATGGAGTTGGGAGGTCCTAGGATCAAATCTAGCCTCAGACATTTCCTAGATGTATGACCTTGGGCAAGTCCCTTAATTCTAATTCCTTAGCCTTTACTGCTCTTCTGCCTAGAAACCAATACACAAAATAAATTTTAAGAAGGAAAGTAAGGTTTGTTTTTTTAACCTGCTTTTTTTTTTTTAAGGAGTATTTGGAGATGTAAAAAACTTTTTTGAGCATGCCATAAGTGACTCCTATGGGTCATGAAGTCAGGATGCTTGTTATGAAGACTCCATAACATCCTTAGCTTCCTACATTTTTGTGGACAAATCCAACCATCCCATCATCAGAGAGAAGTGACCTAGTTGAAAGTAAATCTGGCAGCTAGCCAAATGTTTAGCCAAAAGAAATGCTCTCTAAGGGACAGCACCAGATGTTTTCCATCAGCTCTACATGTGGAGGTACCAAGGAGATCAGCAGGAGTACCACAGTGAAAGGAAACCAGAGAAGCTAACTCTGGTTTCAACCATAACATGAAGAATGTCTATAAATACCTTATATTCTCTTGCAAGTATCCCAGAGGACATTCCATGGGCATTTCTAAAGCCTACAGGAAAAAGCATGTCTACCATTGCCTGGAATGTGTCCATGTGTGTACGTACAGTGCCTGCACACATGCACACCCTTGTGCAATGCCTGATTTAGCAAGAATTTATACTTAAAAATAAATGTTGTCTAAACTAAATAATGAAATCCCATCCTAGATAAGTGCCAGTTGATAAACTGTAAAGTTGCTAAATGCATAATATTCTCTTTAAAAAGCAAAATGTACATGTATTTTTAAAAAACAAATATATATTCTGACTGGCCTTTTTAATGAAATCTTTTCAACTAAAGCTATTTTAAAAGTGATTGTGCTGTGGCTTAAGAGTGCAATGCTTTGTAGGAATGTCAGATAAGAGTGCTATAGCCTTTGAATTCCCATGATCACTTTAGGCAGTTTCTATACTTGTTTTTAAGGAAGAGTGGGTCCCTTTCCTTTACTATTTTTGCCTCCTCAGGAAGTTTATGGTATAATGAGATAAACATCAGAAATGCTTCAAGCTGTTTACACTACACCTTCATAGAAGAAATGCTTTCTATCATTTGTATATATAACTTGGAAAATTCTTAAAGGACCTGAGACTTCAGATAACTTGTTATCTTTAAATAATTTTCATTTTGTGGGTGGGGTGAACTTTTATTTATTTTGCTTATTTAATGTGTGTGATGATACTTCACCTGAAAGTAAAAACTAGACCAGGATGAATATTTAATGCAAAGCATTCTCTGAAACAATGCCAACTCTCAGAACCTTTTTTTAATAGAGCTGAATTCATCCATTTTCATACTCTCTTGTCCTTTTTTTCTGTAAAACTGAAATTGACATTTCCTTCACCTACCAAATGCTGTTTGCTTAATAACAATCAGTCAACCCACCATATCTCCTAAATGGATTGAACACATGGGACACCTACTGCTTTTATTTGAGTCAAATTAGCTAAATGAATGGACATTGCTCAGAATAAAAGGCTATTTTTGCTAATTAGGAACAGTTAACCTACCCAACAACCCAGAATTTTTGCAGAGTAACACAATGTTTCTTCATAGATGTGAACTCAAACAGAAAATATCTCAGATTGAAATTCTTCTTTGGTTTGGGTTCTGTCTTATTTACCTCCAAAGGCAGTTAGTTCCCCTTTTCTAAGAGAATTTTTTTTTTCTAAGAGAAAAATTCCCCAGAAAGAGTTATTTAATACTGTCACTTTAAATTACTGAATTTGAATGAAAACAATGTTTCCATGTTTTAAAGGTTTTCCTTTGGCTTTTAGCTCCAGGAAAAAAAAAATCAATGAAAATTATCTTAACAGCCTACTTCAATTAATGAAGCAGATTGTTATGGATATTGGTTCCCATTAACTGAGTTTGGATGGGTGGGTCAAAATGAAATTTATTTTAGTGATTACCCCAAGACATGGAGAATTCCCAGGAAAATTATGGTTGTAAGCAAAGGTTTAGAATGAATTTGAAAAAGGAATAGAGATTAAGGAAGAAATCTTGCATTTATAGAAGATGATTATAGAATAAATTCCTTCCCAGATTGAATCAGATTAGATTGTGACAAGGAGGAAAGTCTGGTCTCTCTGTTTTCTATATATATCTTGAAGCTATATGCTACAAAGTATTTCAAATAAAAATAATTCTTGAATACATAGAGAAAATGCCCCATGGAACCAAAGGGAAATCAATCTATCTTATAAAAGCCCACAGTAAATGACTTCATACAATAATAGGAAAACAACAGAAAAAAACATTTAGTGAGCTCTTCAGAGGGTTATCTTCACCACAAAATAACACAAAGCAAGTCAAAAGCCAAGAACTCTGCCAAGTAATGGGACTGCAAAGACAAAAGGTAAAAGCAGCTCCTTCCCTCAAGGAGCTAGCATTCCAGAGGCTCTTGTTTACATTTCTATAGCATTCTATAGCAGACATTTTCTCATTGGATCCTCACCACAAACTAGAGAGGTAAGGTTACCCCTTTTATAGATGTGGAAACAGACTTGAAGTGAATTAAAATTCTCTGGGGTTATTGTTGGGTCCTTTTAGAGCCCTGACCCCCTTTAGGATTGTCATCTCTAAGATAGTCCAGTGCTTGGCCATTTCCTTCTCCAATTCATTTTAACAAATGAGGACACTGAAGCAAATTGGATTAAGTGACTGGTTCAGGGTCCAACAGAGCAGGTGTCTGAATCTGGATTTGGACTCTGAACTTCATGACTCCACCACTATGCCACTAAACTAGAACTCAGGTCTTCAGACTCCTACTTTAGTGCTTTGTTGCTCTACCAAGCTGCTTCTTCTAATACTTCTGGTAAAGAACTTAAACTACCTAGGTTTTAGTACCCTCATCTGTAAAATGGAGAGGGGTGGACTAGATGGCCTCAGAGGTCTTAAAGTAGCAGCTATGCCTAGGGTCAAGAAGACCCAAGTTCAATTACCACCCAAGACATAAGTTGTGTGTGATCCTGAACAGGTCACTTAACCTCAGTGTCCTCAACAGTAAAATGGGGATAATAATAGCACCTATGCATGGTTGTGATGGGGATCAAAAGCACTTATCCTAGTGCCTGAACCATAGTGGGTGCTTCATAAATGCTTGTTTTCCCCTTCCCTGAAATCTAGTCTGCTTCAGATTTAGATCTATGAGCCCCGCGATCCAAATAACATGCAGCATTTCCATTTGTCTCAATAGAAGCTATTCACATGATCCAAAAAGAAGCAGTATTGGGAAACTGAATAGGATCCTAGATGGAAAACTGGAAAGGACCTGAGAGGCCATTTAATCCAAACCCATAGTACACTAAGAATTCATGTATTTGACCCTTTGTGTCCCCATTTGGGATTTTCTTGGCAAAGATATTGGAATGGTTTTCCATTTCTTTCTCCAAATCATTTGACAAATGAGGAAACTGAGGCAAACAGGATTGATTAAGTGATTTTCCCAGGGCTGCCTAATCAATAAGTGTCTGTGGTCAGATTTGAACTCACAATGATGAATCTTCCTGCCTCTAGGTCTGGCACTCTATCCACAATGCCGCCTAGCTCCCCAAGATTTCACATTAGAATCCAACTAAATTTGTCTTAATCTTGGAGCAATTTATTGTCAGTCCCAATCTGGCATGTTGGGAGTAGTCCTATCTCTTGCTAATGGTGGCTGAAATTGTATGTGTAATTATGTGGAGGTTTCTTTAAGTTTCATTTCATTGGGGTCTCTGCATATTCCACGCTTTATTTTAACTGATGGCAAGATATGTTGCCATATGTTTTTTGTCTCCTGTTTTTTTGTCATTGTTTTAACCCAACTTTTTGTCTCAGGCTCTCCATAAACTTGGCAGGCAGCATAGTATATATTGGAGACCTGAAGCGAAATAGATTTCTTTGAAATAGATTCATTAGAGGGGCAGCCAGGTGGCTCAGTAGATTGAGCTAGGCCCAGATATAGGAAGTTTCTGGTTCAAATCTGACCTCAGATAATTCCTAGCTCTGTGACCCTGGACCAGACACTTAATCCCCATTGCACAGCCCTTAACGGTTCTTTTGCCTAAAAACCAATACACAGTATTGACTCTAAGACAAGGTTTTGTTTTGTTTTGTTTTGTTTTGTTTTTAAAAAAGGTATGGATTTGTACAAGATAGAAGGTAAGGGGGGGTTTTGTTTTTGTTTTTTTAAAGAAAAGAAAAGAAATGGATATATTAGACAGAACTTGAGAAGGATGTTTCTTGCTAAGTCAGGGAATCCCACTTGATGCTCAGTAGGCACACTCTGACCTTGGCCCTAAGAAAAAGCAAGCAATCAGATGAAAGGAGGGGAGAGAGTTCTCTTTATAACTAGCACACAGAGATCCTAATGATTGCCCTGAAGGGATTTATTGATCAACAGTTAGTAAGTCAAAGGTTAATAACTTAAGATTCGATTATTTTCAGTTATCAGACACAAGGATTAATGATGGCCTCTGGCTCAGTAAATACAGGGTGTTCTCTCTTTGGCTGGAGTTGCTGGAAGCCAAAGGATCACATTCTTGAAGAATAATTTTTAAAAGGCATATAGAGTCCCAAATCCATGGTACAGAAGAGAAGATAGCAACAAAGATTCACTCTTCGGGTGAATGGTAGCAGAGACTTGCTATCTGGAACCATCAAGAATACACTGACTGCTGTACTGTACGCTAAGCAAAACATTCAATCTTTTTTGCTTCCGTCTATTATGCATTCCACAAAGCCACATGCTGCGTTAATAAGCCCTCTCCCCAGGGCTTGCTTTGGAAACATGCATGTTGTTTCTGAGCACCCATATGGCAGAATCTGGCCATTACAACCAGACAGCTGCTGGACATAACAGACAAGATAGCAACCTCAGAGACATTTTCAAAATACACAAGTCTTGACTAAGGAGACAAGCTTCCAAAGTATGCTAATCCAGTTACTATTATCCTTTCTACTTGGAATATAGAGCAGACTCTAAAGACTCATGAAAAGCAGGTCTACCAAATTGGATCTTCCAAGTTGCCTTTAAAATAATTTGCTGAAACCGGGGAAAGCAAAATGCCACCTTCTTATTTCCATAGAGTAAAAATAAGGTTTCAATGGACTTGCTCTTTGGATAAGAAATATTTTCTTTGTTTGTCATGGTCACTAGGGTTCTCTTGGAGGCATTCTTATGAGTGTAGGCCAAAAGTTAACTCCTTCAAACCAGAGGATATAATCTCCTGAAACCCTCAAGAGTCAATTAAATTAGAAAGTAGAGGTAATCATGTCACATAACTAAAGAAAAGTTCAAGGGATAGGAAGAAGACGATTAGAGATTGATATCTTTCTGCAGGAAAATAAAGACTAAATTGCTGCCTGCACCTAAGAAAAAGCCTTCCCTGGTGAATTCCCCTTCCCCAATTGGTCCAAGTGTCATCCTCCGTAAACACTCTTCCCCTCCCTCGTCAATGTCACACTTTAGCCGGGAAGCCGCACCTCCCTAGGTGATCCTCCTTTACTTTGGTAAACGGAGGTGTCACTGGCTTCTAAAAAGAAGAAAAAGTTGAAACGTGATACCGTCGTTTAAGTTAGTGCCTAGATTTACTCTATCCAAAGGACACTTGGAAAAAGTTTCCCATCGCCGACCCCCTTTCAAAACAAAAGGCGTCAAGAACGCTTCCATTTGCCAAGAGGAAAGGTAAAAGCAAAACAATAGTGCCCTAAACCTCACCCGCGTTCTATGAACCAACCGAATTCACAGGGACGAAATCTCTGGGTAAAAAGTGAATGGAAGAGCAACACAACAAATAATGCGCAAATCCTCACCCGCGTTATAAGGACCAATCGAATTCACTACAAGACGCGGGGGAGGGGGGGAGAAGGGGGAGGAAGAGTGAAGGGGGAGAAATCTGCCGGGAGGGAACGAGGGAGGAGGAGCAACATTTCTATTGGTATTTAATTTTTAAAGACTTTCCACTTCTCTTGTTTGTGCTAGAAGTTACTAAAAAGAGTTCTAAACTCTGAAAAAGTTGAATAATGGGTCTTTCTGTAATAAACTAATATTTGGAACTTTTTTTTGTTCCAGGGAGGGTTATGTCTAAACGCAGTTCGTTCTTCCCAGTGTTTGACTCCCACAAGTCAGATGTGAGAGTAGCCAGTTGCTAATCAATCTCCAATATTCCATTTCTCACCAAGGCGCGCGCTCTCATACACACAATCTCCAATATTTCTCACCGAGGCGGGCGCGCACACCCCCCACACTCTCGCACTCACACTCTCACACACACACACACACTCGCAGAGCTGTCTAATCAAGCTCCCAGCACACAGGCGGGCGGAAGAATGTGCAACGACAATCCAGGCACGATAAGGTGACTAAGCAGCCAACCTAATCAGTGGCCAATGGATCATTAGCATGCCGGGGACAAGGAGCGCCAGGCCACAAAACCGAAACCAAACCCAGCCCTACTTCGCCTCAGAATCCCAGCCTTCCAAGCGCTTTACCTGCTGCTGATGGAGTGGCCAGACGGCGGGGTGGCGGCGATCTCCGGCACGAAGCTCGCTTCGATTCTGGGGATTCTAGACGGGGCGTAAGAATGGTAGGCTGTCAGAACCACGCTGCCGGAGTCCTTGATCTCCATTCTCAGAGGCGCATGTCTCCCCTACAGCCGGATGACAAAGACAATGGCCGGCATGGACTAACTTTGCGGCTCGGCTGACCCCGGGGCGGCCCAAGGCCATGCACACACGTCGGAGCCCCAGCCTCCTCCACTCGCTTCTCCTCCCGCCCAGTTCGCTGTCAGGGAAGACTAGGGGAGAGCGAGCCCGGGATGCACCGCCTGTCAGCTGTATTAGCATATATTTAAAAACACCGCCCACTAACCCTGCTATGTGGGGGTCGGATCCATGTTTCTAGGAAACTAGAAACCTGTAGTAAATCCTACCGGACTCCGAGCAAGCGCCTCTGGTCCAGTTTTTCTGGCTTTGTTCTTTTTTTTTTCTTTTCCTTTTCCTTTCCTTTTTTTTTCTTTTTTCAAAGTCTGGCTTATCCGAGCGCTGGGAGCGTTTCCTGCCTGGCAGCCCGGAGGGAGTGCAATGAAATCATTCTTTAGCTCTTGCCCCAGATGAGAAAAGTGGGGCCTGCTCTGGAATGAAAGACAATGTGTGGTCTGGGACTGAGAGAGGAAGAAAAATGGGGCACCCACTCTGCCTCCCTCCCTCCTTCCTTCTCCCACGTACTGCTGCCCACGAAAAAGTGAAGAACTAGATTGTATTGCTGTTTATTTAGTCAAGTTACAATAAACTTGATTTTCTTGAGGATCGGGTAATTCCCTCTCCCCCAACTGTAAAAACACTTCCCTCTCACCCACACCGATTGAAGAAATGCTATCACAGTACCCAGGAGCTGCGGCGACGCATTTTCTAAGTGAATGAATGAATGCGGGGAGGGGGATAAGGCTCTTAACTAGGGGTCTGTAGTACTGATGTCCGAAGCGAGCCCGCATCTCCAAGGTCACACAGCAAGTTATCAGCAGACCTTTATCTAGAACTAGAGGGAACAAGCGGGAATCTGGTTTATTCCCCTCATTCCAGTACGCTTTCTCTTAGAACACAATTTACAACTGATTTAAATTTCATATTATCCTAACGTTTAGTTTTTTTTTTAATTCTGTTTAAAAATTTTTAAACGTTCTTTTTAAAAATTGTTTTAAATTACTTAAGTGGAGGGGGAAGGGCGGAACTCCCTCCCTAGAAACTTCCTATACTAGCAGGGGGTTGGCGAGTTTTTTTGTAATTCCAAGTCTAACGGAGTTGCCTGGGGGCGCAGTCTCCCAGCCCCGGAGTGTGGAAGCCCTCCTGAACCCTGGCCTCTGCCCAGTACACTAAACTACCTTCAATGTCCATAAGACTCAAGAGTCAATAAACAGGATTTAACAGGCACACGTTTAACTACCAACATATTCAGAAAGAAGGCATTTGGGAAGGAGGAAAAGGAATCCGAGTTTAAAATGTATTTGTCCTCACACCAAACAAAAGATGCAGCATTATATCATGGAAAGGGAGCTGACCTTGGAACCATGAAGACCTAGATTCAAATCTTGACCCAAAAGCATCCTGGTCTTGTGAACCTGTGGAATTTCTTGCTTGAGATTTTATGCATTTCTTTATCTTATTTTTTTTAACCAATTACATGTAATAAATGTCCACATAAGTTTTACTAAGTTATAGGATGGAATTTATCTCCCTCCATCCCTATCCTTACCCCCTCTGGGTGCAATTTGAGCTGGATTATGCATGTATTATCATGCAAAACATATTTCCATATTGTTCATTTTTGTAAGTAAACTTATAAAACCAAAACTCCTAAATATAAACAAATAAACAAGTGAAAAATCATATGCTTTGATTTGCATTCTGACTCCAACAATTCTTTCTCTGGTAGTAGACCATTCTTTGTCCTAAGTCCCTCAGAATTGTCCTGGATCATTGCATTGCCAATAATAGCTAAGTCTATCACATTTGATCATTCCACACTATTGATGTTGCTGTGAATAATGTTCTCCTGGTTCTGCTTATTTCACTCTGCATCAGTTTATGAAGGTCTTTCCAGTTTTTTCTGAAATCATGCTGTTCATCATTTCTTGTAGTACAATAGTATTCCATCAGCCATTATATGCCACATTTTGTTCAGCCATTCCCCAATGTATGGGCATTTCTTTCATTTCCATTCTTTTCCAAGTGGTATATATTTTAAGTTATACACTGCATTAGTAGAAGGCTTTTCTTCAGTTTTGCCCATGAAGTCACAAGGCTTGTATTTATCCCAAACAGAATATGGAATTAAGAACTTGGAATGGACTTTAGAGTCCTTATTCCTTTTTAGAGTCTAAAGTCCTCATTTTTACAGATAAGGAAACTGAGACCCAGAAACGAATTCAAGATCATTTTCTTCTGACTATGTCACAGTGCCCCTCTCTTAATATCACATTGCTTCATTTTCACATGAAGATGTTCTAAATCCCTCATGATTAAAGAAATGCAAATTAAAACTCTGAGAGATACTACTTCATACCTATCACATTGGCCAATTATGGCAGCAAAGGAAAAATGGTAAATGTTGGAGGGGATGGGACAAAATTAGAACACTAATGCATTGCTTATGGAGTTATAAAAACTCATCCAACCATTCTGGAGGGCAATTTGGAATTAATTCCCAAAGGGCCATAAAACTGTACATACGCTTTGATCCTATAATACCACTTCTGGGAAAGTATCCCAAAGAGATCATAAAAAAAAAAGGAAGAGAAAGGTCCTACTTGTACAAAAACACTTATAGCGGCTCTTTTTGTGGTGGTAAAGAATTGGAAATTGAGGAGATGTCCATTGATTAAGGAATGGCCGAACAAATTGTGGTATCTGATAGTGATGGAATACTATTGTACTATAAGAAATAATAAGCAAGATGATTTCAGAAAAAGCTAGAAAGATCTACATAAACTGATGCAGATTGAAATAAGCAGAACCGGGAGAACAATGTTCACAGTAACAGCACTATTTGTACCATGATCAACTGAAAACTTGGTTCATCTCAGCAATGCCCTGATCTGGGACAGTCCTGAAAAACATATGATAAGGGAATACTATCCACTTCTAGAGAAAGAACTGTTGGAATTGGATGGATGGGGATCAAAACATATTATCTTTCACATCAGTTATGGTTTTATTTGGGGAGTTTGGTTTTATGTGAGTGTGCTCTTACAATAATGACCAGTATGAAAGTATGTTTTGTATCATAATAAACATAAAATAAAATATAAAAAAAATCCTACACTGCTTCAGTTATTAGAGATAAAGAAAAAAGATTCTTGTGTATGTTACAAGATAGGCTAATCAGCTGAAATTTTATATCATGCTGGATAGAATCAGTTTTTTTCCAATTCTGGATACCTTTTCAATTCCAAAATGGCCTCATCCCTCTGATTAAAGGGCTAAAGGGCAGAGCTCTAAATTCCTCCCAAAATCTTCTTTTCTGGAGGGCTTGAAACTTTCAGAATTTTCCAAGTATCTCTCTGTTCCATCGGCAAGCTCTGCTTGATTTGGACTCCAAAGAACATCATGATCTCTGGTTCCCCTCTCCCTCTCCAGTTTCCTTTTGTTATTTATCTTCCCCCAATCCACAGTAAGGTCCTTAAGGGCAGGGACTGTCTTTAATAATAATTATTACATTGTTGCTGTTCAGTCATTTTTGACTCGATGTGACACCATAGATTTTGTTCATGGGAATTTCTTGGCAAATATACTGGAATGGTTTGCCATTTCATTCTCCAGCATATCCCCCATTTTACAATCTGGAACTGGAACTGATGCAAATGGGAATTAAGTGACTTGACCAAGGTCACAAAGACTAGTGTCTGAGATGGAATTAAAACTCAGATTCTCCTGACTTTAATCCTAGTACAAGCTGTTGTATAACCTAGCTGTAGCATATCATTTTTATCCCCAGCGCTTAGCACAGTGCCTGGTATTTATGACTCACTTAATAAATTGAATTATAGAATAATGTTCTTTGGAAAGTTGGCCTTTTAAATACAAGTGAAAAAAAAATTTCTGT
The DNA here is from genome assembly GCF_027887165.1 of Monodelphis domestica. Taxonomy (NCBI): domain Eukaryota; kingdom Metazoa; phylum Chordata; class Mammalia; order Didelphimorphia; family Didelphidae; genus Monodelphis; species Monodelphis domestica. The sequence goes on from NC_077229.1 coordinate 262,888,384, forward strand.
CCTTGAATACTGGGGTTGATGTGATTGGTGGTGTTCTATGGCATCCAAAACTACAAGGTGGTGGAAAGACAAATAAGCCTTAACTTGGGCAAACATAGATATGAATCTTGTCTCTACTGCTTATTCACCACATGGCCTTACATAAATCATATCACCTCTCTAAAGTATCCTTACCTGAAAAATGAGGATAATAATGCCTGTCCCACCTAACTCACAGGTTTTAGTGAAAATCAAATGGGATTGTATCATGCTGACAAGGAGTCAAGGAGATCTGGGTTTTAAGAGTTCCACCATTGTAAATTCTCAGGTTCTACTTGAAAGTGCTTTTAAAAACCAAAAAAACACAATAAAACACAATGGATTGTTAGATAACGGCATCTTCTATTTATGTGTTCTTGACGCTGAAGACTTAAAAACATAAAGAAGAAACTTAACAGTCACAATAACAACACTGATCCCTAGGGAGATCCCTAGGTAGAGAAGAGCTGTGGGACCTCCTCGTTAGAGCACACAGACACAAAATCCAAGTCTGTTCATGATCAGCCATCACTCTTGAAGTTTTCCTACCTATAAGATATACTTAATAAGACTTTCTCCCATTTATTTCACGGTAATCTTGTGAAAATAAATGTGATGTTAACTTTGAAATTGACTTGAGGAAAATGTATATGTAAAGCTAAGTTATTATTATGGTGTCTCTCTTGGTTACAAAAAGAACATGACCAGCATGGAACAATGGAAAAATCACTGGCTCTGTAGTCCCAGGATCTGGGTTCAGTTCCCTCCTCTGACACATTACCCACATGATCTTGCAGTAATCTCTTTCTGGAATTAATTTCCCATCTGTAAACTGAAGAGATTAAAGTAGGTGACTTCTAAGGCCCCTTCCAGATCTAAATCTGGCCCTGTGATCCTAAGTGGCATGTGAAATGTTGCTCTAATATGCTTAGAGAAAAAACATTTTCATGAACACATTTTATTTAATGATGGAGGCTAAGTCACTTAATCCTCTTTGCCTCTGTTTCTTCATCTGTAAGATAAGATGAGGAAGGAAATGGGGCACCATTCCAATGTCTTTCCAAGAAAATCTCAAATGGGGCTAAGAAGAGTTGGACCTGGCAGAACTATAAAAATTCATATCCTTGACCATCCAGTGGTCATTTACCTTTTGCTTAAAGCCCATCTGGGACAAATAATATTTGTCTACACGAGCAGTTAGGGAGCTTCCCTTCTCTAGGCTTCCATCTCCTAATTTATAAAATAGGGCTGTATCATGTCATCCCTAAAATGCCTTCCAACTCTAAATTTCTCTGATACTGTAAAAATTGCAACCATTCTCACACAGACCTTTTATCACTAGACTACATTGAATGGACTAGGGATAGTCTCAGTATATTCCTTTATTTAACATGAGTTAATGAGAAAATGGAGCAACTAGATGGTATGATGGATAGAGCACCAGACCTGGAGTCGGAAAGATATGAGTTCAAACCTGACCTCAGATATTTACTAGCTATATGACCTTGGGCAAGATGCTTAATCCCTATTTGCCTCAATTTCTCATCTATAAAATGGGGATACATTGGAGAAAAAAATGACAAACCATGCCAGCATCTTTCCCAAGTAAAATCCATGGACAAAAATCCATAGAATCATGGAGAGTTGGATATGACTGAACAACAATGAGAAAATAGTACTGGAGTCATGGATTTAGAACTGGATGGGATCTTGGAATCCCAGCAAGTGTGCCTTCCTCATTTCACAAATGAAAAACCTGAGGTCCAGACAGATGATTTATCCAGTCACAGAAAAGTGATCAGAAAAGCAAAGAACCAAACCCAGTCAATCATCACATAATTTGTTGTTGTTATTTAGTTGTTTTTCAGTCATGCCCAACTCTTCATGACCCTATTTGAAGTTTTCTTGGCTAAGATACTGGAGTGGTTGCCATTTCCTTTCCCAGTTCATTTTACAGATGAGGAAATTGAAGCAACCAGGTTAAGTGACTTACCTAGGGTCACATATCTAGTAAGTTGTCTGAAGGCAGATTTGAACTTGGGAAGATGAGTCTTCATGATTCCAGGACTGGCAGTCTAACTACTGGGCCAACAGGCTGACAATGGAATTACCTAAGAACAGGTTTCACCTCAGACACATATTAGCAATGTGATCCTGGACAAGTCACTTCATCTCTACCTTCTTAACTATAAAATGGGGCTAATCACAGCACTTGCCTCACAAATGAGATAATATTTGTAAAGTGCTTAGCACTATGCTTGGCACATAGTACATACTTCATAAATGTTTGCTTCCTTCCTCTTGACTCCAAATTCAGTATTATTTCTATTATGATAATAGGAATTAAGATAATAGGAAGAAAGAAATTTTCAATTCATTTTTAAAGCATTGTATTGTATTGTATTGTATATACAATATATATATTGTATACCAAGTCTTATACTATACATATACCAAGTCTATATATTATACATATACTAAAACATAACAAAATAATCCTCAAAGTGGTTAAATTCAAACAGAGAGAAACATCTAGGCAAGTAAATATAGTACACGTATTATCAATCTGAAATGACAAAAAATTTATGATTAGCAATTATGGTATTTATTATTTTATAAGTCTAGATAGAAACAAAATAATTTCAGTAGACCGAATATCCATAATCAATCAAACAACACCACTTCCTGGTGATGTCTTGTTCTGTGTAGGTCTAGGGTATATTTTTTAAAACTCTTACAATCCTTCTTAGAGTCAAGACTGTGTATTGGTTCCAAGGCGAAAGAGTGGTAAGGGCTAGGCAATGGGGGTTGAGTGACTTGTTGAGGGTCACACAGCTGACACAGTGTCTGAGACCAGATTTGAATCTAGTACCTCCTATCTCTAGGCCTGGCTCTCAATCCACTAAGCCACCTAACTGCTACTTTGCTGCCCCCACCCCATCATCACTTTGTGCCAGGAAGTTTTTCTCTTCTTTTCTTTTCTTTTCTTTTCTTTTCTTTTCTTTTTTTTCCTTTTCTTTTCTTTTCTTTTCTTTTCTTTTCTCTTCTCTTCTCTTCTCTTCTCTTCTCTTCTCTTCTCTTCTCTTCTCTTCTCTTCTCTTCTTTTCTTTTCTTTTCTTTTCTTTTCCAGTAGAAATGTTATTTTTAATATGGCAGCAATGTCTCATCCTTTTGAAAATGACAATTGATTATGACATTTATGAAATATTTAGGATAAAGGGCATTTTTAGAGGCAACATTTTCTACTACTGGCATTTGAAAATGCAATGAAAACAGAAGTCTATACTCTTTTAAAAATTAATTAATTTTGAATATTTTTTCCCATAGTTACATGATTCATGTTCTTTCCCTCCCCTCCTCTCACCCCCATCCCATAGCCAATGAGCAATTCCACTTGGTTTTACCTGTATCATTGACCAAGACCTATTTCCATATTATTACTATTTGCATTAGGGTGATCATTTAAAGTCAACATCCCCAATCATATCCCCATTGAACCATGTGATTAAGCAGTTGTTTTTCTTCTGCATTTCTACTCTCACAGTTCTTTCTCTGGATGTGGATAGTGTTCTTTCTCATAGGTCTCTCAGAATTGTCCTGGATCATTGCATTGCTGCTAGTAGAGAAGTCCAATACATTCGATTGTGCCACAGTGTATCAGTCACTATGTACAATGTTCTCCTGGTTCTGCTCCTTTCACTCTGCATCAACTCCTTCCTTGCTTCCTTGCTTCCTTCCTTCCTTGCTTCCTTCCTTCCTTCCTATCTTTCTCTTTCTTTCTTCCTTCCTTTCTCTCTCTGTCTCTGTCTCTCTCTGTCTCTCTCTCTCTCTCTCTCTCTGTCTCTCTCTCTCTCTGTCTCTCTCTCTCTGTCTCTCTCTCTCTCTCTCTCTCGACTTTCATTCTTCTTACACTGACTTTCCCTTTGCCACAAGATTGACTCCTTCCATGAAGTTTCTTAAATTTCATTAATTTCCTCCATTGGCATGTAGTATGTGCTTGGCATAGGATGACAGCATGCAGGTTGAATTTCTAGAACACTTTGCAACTTACAAATCTGTTTTCTCAATATAATCCCATGAAGAAATTCACAGCCATTATTATTATGTTCTTTGGTCATTTTTTCAGTGGAGTATGACTCTTTGTGACCCTTTTTAGGGGGATATTCTTGATAAGATGCTAGAGTGGTTTGCCATTTCCTTCTCCAGCTCATTTGACAGATAAAGAAACTAAGGGCAAACAGGGTTAAGGGACTTGTCTAGGGTCACATAGTAGTAAGTATCTGAGGCCAGATCTGAACTCAGGAATGATTCTTGCTGACTCCAGATCTGACACTATCCACTGTGCCACCTAGTTGCCCAGTATTATATTAATAACCTTCTATTACATAGGCTCAGAGAGTAAATGACTTAAGCCACAATCACACAGCTAATGATTGGCAGAACTAGGACTGAAACCCAAGTCTAAGATTCTTTCTACTTCTCTATACTGCTTCTCCTAGCAGTCAATGCTTAAGGCCTAATGTTTTTTCATTTAGCCCTGCTTATGATCAATGTTTCAGGAATTCCTGTCTTATATAATGAGTGGCACCTATGTTATCAGGGCCATAAAGATAATAACTATCATACAAAGACCTTACAGAATGAACAATAGTTTAGGCTCTCTATACTATCAGTGAAAATGAGCCAAATGTATTTTGACACTCACACAAAGGCAGAGAAAGTTTTTATAGACCTAGATGTAGAGCTAGAAGGGAATTTGGAGGCCATGGAAGCCAACCCTTTCACTCTACAAATAAGTTGATCAAGGAGGAGAGTGGTTAAGTCATTTGCCCAAGGTTATACTGGTACTAAGCCTCAGAGGTGGGGTCTGAACCTTGTGCTCAGATTCAAAAAACAAATGACTTTTCCTTCCATTGGACCAATCAGCTGTCCTCAGGATACCACTTCAGTTCAAAGGGCAATTGCAGACTTAAGTATGCAAAGTCGCAAAATATTTAAGTGTACTAATGTATGATCATGGATGAATAAAAGATACATTTTCCAAATGAATTGAGATTCATGGAGGGAAAAGTAATGCATTTTTTCAATTAAATTTTTTTTCAGTCATTAAAAATCCACACTCACGCTCTCCTACATTTGGGAATAAAAGAAAAAATAAATTCCCGCTACATGTATGAATAATGTTATGATTGATATTTTCTAGAGACTGTATCTTAATTTTATAATTATAATTTATTAAGTAGCAAAAAGTGGGCCATAGAGAGAGAAGAATGAGCTCTGTGTGGCCACCTAGCTCTTTTAGCTTCAGCCACCTTCTCCACAAGCAAGCTGAGCCAGGTCAGAGCCAGGCAGCATACCCTTCTGAGTCCCCTGCTCCTGGGAAAAAGGGATCACTTCCTGTTCTCTCCATTAATCTTCCTGATGTTCCTTTCCCTAGCCTCTCTGACTGGAGGACTCAGATGTCAATCAAAACAAGAGGTGGGTCTTCCAGGGAAGTAAGCATTAGACATTTAGAATAGCTGCATTGCAGGAATGTTTCCCAGGATGGCCATGACTTCTTTATCTAAGACAATCCTTGTTTACACCAAAAACCAAAAAAAAAAAAAATATTCCCTACCCTGCCTTAGCCTCAGGGGAGAAGCCAGCTGGAAAGTTCAGTGTAAGATCAAACTGAGCTTTAAAATGAAAAAGTTTGTTTTAGGGGCCAAAAAGGGGTACAAATTAATATTAACTTTCCACAATGGCAAAGCAAAATAGTGGACATAGCTAAAAGAGATATGTAGATAGAAATGTGTGTGTATATGCATACATATACGCGTATATTGGAAATAATATAAATGTATAGTGTATTACATATAGTGAGGCAGCTAAGTGGCCCAATGAATAGAGTGCCTTAGACACTTACTACTTGTATGAACCTGGGAAAGCACTCGACCCTATTTGCTTCTGTTTCCTCATCTGTAAAATGAGCTAGAAAAAGAAATGACAAACCATTCCAGTATTTATTTTGCCAAGAAAATCCCCCCAAAAGGTCGAGTCAGATATGATTGAAAATGACATATATATTTTAAATATTATAGTATATGTTATGACAAACATCTGTATAGTATAAATATTAGATACATAGTGTGTTATAGTACACATGCGTGCATATTATAAATATTAGATTATATTGTATATTGTGAAATGTGTATATATTATAAATGTTACCTGTATATTGTATGTTATGATATACAAAATATGTGTATATAGTAGATGTATGGTATATTGTATGATATAAAAACAACACACGTGTACATTACACACATGGGATGTTATATACCACATGTTTTCCCCATACCTATTATATGCACATTGTGTGTTATACACAGTAGATGTGTGCGGTGTTCTACACATGGTATATATAGTATACATGCTATATACTCTGCACATAATGTACACAGGCCCAATATGACATATGCCCCCTGTAGATGGCGTGTGGATTACAAATGCAGGCACGTGACTCACTCTGCCTTGGGAGGCTTTCACTCCTGCCTCGGGAGGCGGCTGGCAGGTTGCATCCTGCCTTCTGGAATCCCGGCAAGGCAGAGTTCCTCAGTCGTGTGTCTCTCCCCCCCCCTCCCGCCCTCCCGCCCCCAACACCGAGAGGGCGGCTCCCGGGACTTCGGAGCACTGGGCGATGCCTGAGAGATCCTGTGGAGGTAACAGTAAAAGAAGGCGAGTGTCTCCCTAACAAAACGGGCCCCAGACTCACACTGGCCCTGTGGCGCAGAACTCTTCTAACACGCTCTAAATCCACCCACCGGATAAGCAAAGCCAAACTGCACAAAATGAAAACATGGATCAGAGAAAAGGGTCTCTCATCTCCGCAGTGGCTTAGCCAGCAGAAACGGTGTTGGGTGGATCGCTTAAACACAGGCCAGAAAACAAACCCTAACGGCATGGAACTGGGCAATTACAGGTTTGTTTGTTTGTTTTCAATTTCTTAGCAGGAAGCCTTGAAATAAGGTCACCTTACTCAGGACGCTGCTGGAAATCGAGGCCCCGTCTTTCTCTGCAGGTGCAGATGCCAAAGAAGATGGAGGCTCAGGCTATGTGGATTTTTTTCAGGACCCATCATGGAGGGACCTTAGGCGAGTCACATGACCGATCCTCGCTTTGTCATCTTGAAATGAGCGCAGTGACATTTGCATTACCAGCCTCACAGCATTATTAGTAAGAATTCAACGAGGTCATATAAGCAATGTACTTTATAAACTATAAAGTATTATTATTATTTTAAAATCCTTTCTATCTAATAACTCCTAAGATAGTAGGGAATGGGTTAGGCAAACAGGATTAAGCGACTTGTCCAGGACCACACAACTAGGAAGTGTCTGAGGCAGGATTTGGATCCAGATAGATGACTCTTCTGGACTCCTGGTCTGGCACTCTATCCACTGGGTGACCTTGAGGAAGCCACTTAACTTCCACTGCCAAGCCTTAACACTCTTCTGCTTTGGAATCAGTACGTAACATTGATTCTAAGAGGCAAGAACTTTTAAAATAAATAAATGGAACCACCTAATATGATGGAAAATATGCTGGGTTGGGGCAGCTGGGTGGCTCAGTGGATTGAGAGCCAGGCCTAGAGATGGGAGGTCCTTGGTTCAAATCTGACCTCAGACACTTCCCAGCTGTGTGACCCTGGGCAAGTCATTTGACCCCCATTGCCTAGCCCTTACCACTCTTCTGCCTTGGAACCCATAACCAGTATTGATTCCAAGACAGAAGGTAAGGGTTAAAAAAAATATGCTGGGTGTATTATAGTCAAATAGCTTGGATTCAAATTGTTGTTGCTCAGTGGTATCCAACTCTATATGATCCTCAGGATATCTTTCTGTGGGATTTTCTTGGCAGAGTTACTGGGATAATTTGCCATTTCCTTCTCTGTTGTGTCCCCATTTTACTGCTGAGGAGCTCAGGCAAATAAGGATTAGGCCAGGATCACACAGTTAGTAAGTATCTTAAGTGGCATTTGAACTCAGAAAGATGAGTCTTCCGGGTTCCAAGTCCAGTGCTCTATCCACTGTACCAACTAGCTGCCCTTGTGCTGTTGGCTCTGTGGCCACAGGTAAATCACAACTCCTCAGAATCTGTTTCTTCATCTTTAAAATGAGATAATAATCCCTGAACTATCAGCCTTAAAGGATTATTTTTTTTGGTGGGGGGATAAATTTTAAATCTCTTAACCTTTCTGAGACTCAGTTTCTTCATTTATAAAATGAATATTGAAAATTAGCAGTTATTAAGTTCCAATATAGTTATTAACTATATAACTTGTATATAACTGCTATAGTTATTAAGCTACTATTTTAACTATATATCTAGTACATAACCATATCGAACTAGCATATAATTAATGTAGTTAAGTTCCTACTACACTAACTAAATATAACCATATCTAACTATTATGCAATTAATATAGTTACTAATCTCCTACTCTATTTATAACTAGTGTATAACCATATCAAACTAGTATATAATTAGTATAGTTATTAAGCTCCTTCTATATTAACTATATCTAACTAGTATATAATTAACAGTTATTAAACTCCTACTACATTAACTATATCTAACTAGTGTATAATTAATATGCTTATTGAGCTCCTATTATATTAATTATAACTAGCATATAATTAATATAGTTATTAAATTCCTACTAAATTAACTATATATAGCTAATGTATAACCATATCTAACTAGTATATAATTAATTTAGTTATTAAGCTCCTACTATATTAACTCTAAGTAGCATATAATTAATATAGTTATTAAGCTCCTATTATATGAACTATAGTATATAACCATATCTAACTAGTATATAATTTAGTTATCAAGCTCCTGTTATATTAACTGTATATAATTAATATGTAATTAATATAGTTATTAAGCTGCTATATTAACTATATCTAACTAATATATAACTACTATAGTTATTAAGCTCCTATTATATACCAGGCACTATGTGAAGCACTGGGATATTAGTAGCTGTTATGGTTCTTACCTCTCATGTTTATTGAGAGGCTCAAATCAAATTGTGTCCTTAAAGGACTTTGCATGCAAACTATTATTATCATTACTATTAAACCCTTACCTTCCATCTTGGAATCAATACTGTGTATTGGTTCCAAGGCAGAAGAGCAGTAAGGGCTAGACAATGGGGGTTAACTGACTTGCCCAGGGTCACACAGCTCGGGGAATGTCTGAGGTCACATTTGAACCTGGACCTCCCTACTCTAAACTTGGCTCTCAATCCACTGAGCCACCCAGCTGCCCTGCAAACTGTTATTATTCATTGTACTATGGAAATGAAAATTCTTGTAATTTGCACCATGCATTGTATATATGTATATAGAATAAGGTCTGGACCCATGGTTTCTTTGGTTTAGGAAATCCCCCGGGTGATAAAATCCCCCTCTCAGTGTGAGTTGGCACGTCCCCTGAAATGTATAGTCTTAGAGGGTTGCCTGGATGATGAGGCATTGTCACATGCTGGGAGTCATAGAGCTGGTATGTGTCAGAGGCGAGCCTTGATCTTTGGTCTTTCTGTCTTTGAAGCCAGCTCTCTAACCATTATCCCTGGCTATTTCTCATTTACTCATCTCCAATTCTTACTAAAATTGAGAGAAGTGAGGGGTTAGAATCTAATAGAGGGCACGTTCCTAGGGATGAATGAACAAGCTGTGGCAGCATGGGGAAAAGCCAGTAAGAAGACAGAGAATTTCAGAAAGAAATACCTGAATGAAGGAGCATTTCAGTGGCTGATAGTGAAATGCCGTATCATTACATCAGGTGATAAATCCTGGGACAGCCATGGAACATTTCTTGAACTTGTTGGCACTACATGAAGTTACCCAACCTTGTTCTTGGAGTGTCGTAATGATGAGATGGGAGTTTCAGACACTTCTGGTTTTCCCTTCTACTGTCTTATTATTTAAAAAAAGAGAAAGTGGGGGCTTCTTTTCTTCCATGTCTCTGCTTTACTAGGCTTAATTTAGTAAATCTGGTTAGGCTGGGTGCCCCTTCCCTTACCTGCAAGGAGAGAGAACTTGTTTTATTTATGTAGCAGACTGCGGTAGCCCCCAAGTGACTTCCTGTGAACCAAATTGAATTCTTATTGATTGGGGATTGAGTACTGCTAATGGACCAGCATGTCATGGGGGACTATGAAAGGATATGCACCATGTGAGAGAGGTCGAGAGAGCATTCAAGAATATTTCCCAATACATTATTTTTATTAATGCAATAGTTCATTCCTTCATTCAAGCATTTACTGAGCACTCACCATGAATAACGCAGTGTACTCTGCTCTGGAAAGTTTCAAAGATATATGGAGTTGACAGTTTATTAGGAGAGATAAAGGGGTGGTTAGGTGGTGCAGTAGATAAAGTTCCATGCCAGAAGTCAGGAAGACCTGAGTTCAAATTTAGCCTTGGATAAGCCTCTTAACCTTGTTTGCCTCAGTTTCTTCATCTGTAAAATGAGCTACAGAAGAAAATGGCAAGCCATTCAAGTATCTTTGCCAGGAAACTCTCAAAAGGGGTCGCAAAGAGTGGGACATGACTGAAATGACTGAAAAACAAAAATAGATTAATTTAATTGATTTGTCAGGTTATAAATATTGATAGTTTCTTTCTTTTTTAATTTAATTTTTTAAAAAACCCTTACCTTCCATCTTGGAGTCAATACTGTGTATTGGCTCCAAGGCAGAAGAGTGGTAAGGGCTAGGCAATGGGGGTCAAGTGACTTACCCAGGGTCACACAGCTAGAAAGTGTCTGAGGCCAGATTTGAACCTAGAACCTGATAGTTTCTTCATAAAGGGAATACGATAAAAGAGTTAGGTCTCAACTGAGGGACTGAAGCCTTTTAATGATGATATGAAATATTGTACCACTAATAATAGGATAAATGGGAATAAAAAATAAGCAAGTTTGAGAAACTTTCTTTCCCACCAAGCAACTTGGCAAAGATGATAAAAGTAGACAGTGTTGGAGGACCAATGAGAAGATAGACATGATGAAACACTTGTTGGTGAGCTGTGAATGTTCCTAATATTTTGCAGTCATTTGGAATTATGCTAAGAAAGTGACTAAAATGCCTATATTCTTTGATCCAGCATTCGCAATTTTTACGTATTTAATTAAGTATATTTTCCAAGGAGTTCAAAGACAGAAAGATCCCATATTTACCAAAATATTCATAATGTCACTTGTGTGTAGTAAAGAACTAGAAACAAGGTCAGGGTTCCCTTTAGCTAAACTCTTCTCCAGTCAAATGCCCTCCTATTCATCTCCCTCCAAAACTTTAATTTCTCCATATCTAATGTTTCCTGTTACCCACAAATACCACTTAGTTTCTTCCATCTTAAAAAGAAACACTATAGAATCTACCATCTCCTTAAGTTTTTTTTCCTTCACTGCCATATTTCTAGAAAAATCCATTTCTATTCATTGTCTCCATCTCTCCTTTCATGCACTCCCTTTGCAATCTGGCTTCTATCTCTCTACTCATTTTTCCAGAGTTACCAGGGAATTCCATACTCGCTATAGCTGATGACTTTTTTTTTTCTCTATCTTTTGACTGATTGATTGAATCTTCATACTTAGACTCTTTTTAGTATCCAACATTCTTGTCTATCCTCTCCTCTTGGGTACTTTCTTTTCACTGGGTTTTCATGACACTATTCCCTCTGGATTCTTCTTCTACCTGCCTGACCCTTAGGGTTAGGGTTCTTGTTGCTCAGTTGTTTTTCAGTCATGTCAGACTCTTTGTGACCCCATTTGGAATTTTTGGGCAAGATACAGGAGGCGCTTGCCATTTCTTTCTCCATTTCATTTTACAGATAAGGAAGCTGAGGCACACAGGGTTAAGTGAACTTGCCCAGAGTCATCCAGCTAATAATATCTGAGACCAGATTTGGATTCAGGAAGATGAATCTTCTTGACTCCGGACCTGACACTCTATTCATCATGCCACCCAGTGTTATCATCAATATGATATTCTTTAACTGGGGATACCTCAAATCTCTGTTCTGAGATATCTTCCTTTTTTAACACTCATTTTTGGCCCTCTTTACCTTTAATTTATTTAATTATCATGTCTCTACAGCTCTACAGGCAACTTTCCAGAACTATGTTTGTGGAACATTCCATATGTTGCCAGAGGCCGTTTGTGTGCTGCTTTTTTCAGCTGAATGTTTTTTTTTTCTCTTTCTCTTAGTTATTCTTTCTTTTTAACAAAGGATTACTTACAGGGTAAGGATAGTAATATATTAAAAAATTAAAAGGATATAAGAAATAGAAGATGAAAATAAATGAAATATTTTACAAAATATTTCAAGATTTCAACTTAGGGAATGAGAGGAATCTGTGTCAGAAGGCTGGGGTAGCAGGAGAAGGAAAGTGAACACAAATACTATTGAGGAAATTCCCAACCCTTTGGGAGTTCCTGATGAAGGGAGAGATCAATTGTCCTGGAATTTCCCCCAAGATGTTTAAGGGTTCTAGAGGAGGGGAAGGATGCTCACATGTTAGTGGTTTGGTATGAAGGTCTATAAATGCCAAATAGAAGAATTCATATTTCTCCTGGAGGTAAAAGGAAACCACAAGTTCGTTGAGCTGGGAACGACATGGTCAGACCTGTATTTTAGGAAAATCGCATTGGTAGCTATGTGAAGGATGGATTAGAGAAGGAAGAGGATGGAGTCAGAGAGACCAGTTTGGAATGGCTTGGTGGGTTCTCATCACCAAGATGCTAGTGATGAGGAAGCATGCTAGCACATCTGGGGAAGGTGATGGAGTGAATGAAGAGATTGATGCTGGCTAAGAGATGTGACTTAGCACGAAAATAGTGGGCAGAGCCTTTGCCATTTGCTTTGCTCCCTTTATGTTGTCATTATGATGGGCAGAGATTTTTCATTGGTGTTTATGTCAAGCTAAGACCTTCCTTATGTTGCTACTAAGTCTAAACACAGAAATATCAGTATAAGGAGCAAGCAGGGGTGAAGCTCTCAGGTCAGATCCAGTCTGGCACTGTCTACATCAATTGGGTCAGTTGAGCTTAGTCCTGATTCTGTTCCCAGAGGAGAGTATCAAGGGAAACGGAATGCCTTGTCTAGAGAAAGACCTTTAGAAGGGCGTCGTTGGGGAGAGGCTTGCAAGGGTATCTAAAGGACAATAGTAAAGTGTGAGGTGAGAGGACAGGTCCAAATGAACTACCCACTGTGAGCACTGGCAGGATGGGGAGAAGAATATTGAAATACAGTAGGAAAGGAAAATGGCAGCCCAGAATCCCAGATCTTCTGTGAGCAGGACCAGGACATAAAAAATCATCTCTAGACTCCCAGAGAGATCCTCGAAGTCCTTCAGAGATCCTGGGAAAGACAAGCTGCCCCTGGAGCTTCTGGGCAAACCTAGCCCTCCTTTCCTGAACCCTCCAGTGCCGAGGCTCAGCCATTCTGAACCTTCCTTGAGGACTAAATGCTGCAAGAAACATCTGGGGAGTTCTGGTTGGATCTATTGTGGCACAGCCTGCCTTTGGGAAGGGAGTGAGCCTTCTTTTCTCAAACCGGTGGCTGGGTTCCTACACCCAGCTCAAGAGGGAGGGTATTTCTGAGAAAGATCTATTTTGAGCTACCTGACATTGGGAGGGTAACTCTGTTTACCCTCAATCTTCTTATTAAATTGTCCTTTTAATGAAACTCTGAGGATTTTAAATAGTTCTACTTGGCTGAAATTTTTGCTTTCCAAAAGAGATCCTGCTTGGGTTCCCAGGAGCCATTCCTTTGAACCTGAGCAGGAAGAGAAGAGAGCATTATGATGCAACTAGATAGAGTGCTAGACCTTGAGTCAGGAAGATCTCAGTTCAAATCCAGCTTCAAATGCTGCCTAGCTATGTAACTCTGTCACATAGTTAAGTCAGTTAACAGCTATCTGAATCATTTCCACATCTGAAAAATAGGGATAATAACATCACCTACTTCCTGGGGCTGTTGTGAATCTCAAATAAGATAAAATTAGAAAAGTGTTTTATCCTACATAAATGTCAGCTACTCTTAATATTTTTCAACGCATCAAGAATAGTATTGATTCTGATCCAGGTCAGAGAAATCTCATAAGACTCGAGTTATTTTTCAGATCTAGTCCAGAGTATCTAAGGAAACCTCCAGAAACGTGAATTATTCTGGAGGGCAATTTGGACCTTTGTCCAAAGGGATATAAAATTAAACCTAGTTTTTGACCTAGCAATTCTATTATTAAGTTTGTATCACAAAAAGATAAAAAACAAAAACAACAAAAAAGGGACCTATGTGTACAAAAATATTTAAAGCAGATCTTTTTGTTGGAAAATGAGGAGATTCCTATTAACTGGGGAACGGCTAAGTTATAGTATATGATTGTAACGAAATACTGTTTTGCTGTAAGAAATGACAAATAGGAGGAGCTCAAAAGAAAAAAAAACTGCAAAGATTTAAACAAATCAAAGCAGAAGAAAATGAGCAGACCCAGGAGAATATTGTAAACAGTAAGAATAATACTGTGCAATTAACAATGGTGAATTACTTAGCAATTCTTAGTAATATAATGATTTAAAACAATCCGAAAGAACACTAATGCATTGCTGGTGGAGTTGTGAAGTGATCCAACTATTCTGGAGGGCAATTTGGAATTATGCCCAAAGGGCTATAAAAGACTGTCTGCTCTTTGATCCAGCCATAGCAGTACTAGGTCTGTATCCCAAAGAGATTTTAAAAAATGGGAAAGAACCTACTTGTACAAAAATATTTATATCTGCTCTTTTTTGTGGCAAAGAATTGGAAACTAAAGGGATGTCCATTAATTGGAGAATGACTGAACAAATTATGGTATATGATGATGATGGAATACTACTGTGCTATAAGGAATGATGAACAGGATGATTTCAGAAAGAGCTGGAAAGACCTCCATGAACTGATGCAGAGTGAAATAAGAAGAATCAGAAGAACATTGTACACAGTAACAGCAATATTGTGGCATGATCAACTGTGATGGACTTGCTATTTTTGGCAATACAGCGATCCAGGACAATTCTGAAGGACTTATGACAAAGAATGGTATCTCTCCCCACAGAAAGAATTGCTGGAGTCAGAATGCAGTCCAAAGCATACAATATTTCAATTGTTTTGGGGGTTTTGGTTTTATAAGATTACTCACTTTAAAAAATGAACAATATGGAAATATGTTTTGCATGATAATGCATATATAATCTGGATGGAATCACCCACCAGCACTAGGAGGAGGAAGGGAAGGGAGGGAAGAAGATAAGTTGGATCATATAATTTAGGAAAACTAGCAGGGACATTTTTTATTACATGTAATTGGTAAAAAAAATATAAAAATATATTTTTAAAAATGTTTTAAAAATCACCTTTTAGATAGAGAGCCAGTGTTATAGGCTATGTGTATGGGATCCCCTCGCAGATGACAACCTTTCTTTCCAGTTCTAAGGTGACTTCTGGCTGGACTGCAGAGCCGCAATAAAGGTGAACCAAGGGAGACATTTGCCTTGCACATATAAAGCTAAGGGTTGGACAAAGGCAAACAAAATATCCAATCACTACTCAAGCCTTCCTTGCCATTAGGATAAAGGACACAATTTCTATCTTTATTCTGGTATAAGATTATTTATTACAATGATTAGGAGAAAACAATAATGCAGTAAGATTTTACAAATTGTTAAGTTATTGGTTTTAGTGACTGATATTGAGGGAGATGTTAATGGATACAATTTTATCTAAATTAAGCCAGTCAGTCACCTCACATTTATTTGCATCTGTTATGTCAGGCACTGTTCTAAGTGCTGGGAATACAAAGACTGACAAAACCAGTGTTTGCTCTCACCTCAAAGAACTCAGACTAGTGAGGAGAAAACATAAACAACTGTGTACAAACAAGGAATGTAAGGGCTAAATTGGGGGTAATCACAAAGGGAAGGCACTAAAATTAAGGACAACTGGGAGAGGCTGTTTGCAGAAGATGGGACTTTAATTGAGACTTGAAGGAAGTCAGAAAAGCCAGGAGATAAGAGTTGATTTTTAAAAAATAAACTAAAAAGTCATTTTGATAGCTGACTTTTAAAAAATGATCATGGTGGGACAGATAAGTGATTCTTAGAATTTTCAAGCTGTGTGACCCTGAGAAAGTCACTTAACCCTCATTGCCTTACCACTTTTCTGTCTTGGAAGCAATACACAGTACTGAGCCTAAGATAGAAGGTAAGGATTTTAAAAATTATTATGACAAAGAACTTGATAATTTCAAGAAGCATAGAATTTTAATGAAAGAAGGGATCTTAGATCATCTTATTTCATGTCCCATCTCTAGACCTCTGTAGTGGTTGATCCTCATGCCTGGAATGAACTTTTCAGCTCACTCCAACCTCTTAAAATCTCTTTTTTCATTCAAAACTCAGCTCAAATGCCATCTTCTATATGAAACCTTTTCTCTTTCTTCTGAATTAAAAAAAAAATATATATATATATACATATATCCTTATTTGTGCCTTGGTAACAGGTATCTTTTCATTGCTTTCACCAGTTGTTCAGTTGTTTTCATTTGTATCCAACACTTTGTAACCCCATTTGGGGTTTTCTTGGCAAAGAAAATGGAGTGATTTGCCATTTCCTTCTCCAGTTCATTTTACAAATGAGCAAACTGAGGCAAATAGGATTAAGCAACTTGCTCAGGGTCACACAACTAATAAAAGTCCTAAGGCCAGATTTGAACTCAGGGAGATGAATCTTATGACTCTGGGCCCAGCACTCTCTACTGTGTCACCTAGCAGCCCCATATCACTGGACCCGTAACAGTTTAATAGGCCATTTAATAAATACTTCTGGGTGGACTGACTAATTGAGCTAGTCCAAATTCTCATTTTTCATATAACAAAACTGAGAACCAGGGGTTAAAGGGAATTGCTTGAGTTCACATAATTCTAGACCTGAATCTAAAATCTAATTTTCCCGGCCCCTGGTCCTGAGTTTATTCCACTAAGCTAATCTGTTACTATAATAGCTTGTCCTTCCACAATTTATTTATTTATTTTTTTAGTATACTATCTTATCCTTAACAATAGTTCTGTGCTTCTCATCATCTCCACCAATTTAAGGAGTTACCATCAGCATGGAATCAACCTTTTAGAAAAAATATGCTCTAATTGCAAAACCAGTCAATGTTCTTTTTCCTTTCAAACTCTTTAGTCAGAATTATTGCATTAGCTACTACAGTCCACTAATGTAGAATTTAGAGTACTTTTGATGTACCTTAACCCTCAATCATCTCCCCTCAGGCCATATGGACACAGACACATTACAGATAATGAATCTTGAGAAAAGCAGTAAACTCTAGACAGCTAAGATGCAATACTCTTCCATTCCAGACTAGGTAATCAATATCAAGGGGAGAAATCACTATGGAGAAAAAGACTGACTTCCTTATTGCCAGCAGCATCAGCTGCCATCAGTGGGCAGGTAAGCCCAATGCTTTGGGACTAGAAGTACAGTGCTCCCTGCCAGATCCACAGTCTTACTTTCATCCCAGCTCTTGGAACCATCATTTTTGGAAGGAACCTTCATAAGACATAGTAGCTGCAGCCACAGCTACTGAAGAGCCAGAAAACAAAGTTCTTGCATAAAAGTCCTTAGCACTGTCAAATGATTCAACATCAGATACTGATATAATTTTATTAGTACAAATGACGTTAAAGAGGATGCATTGATCTTCTTTGTTGATGACCTTAAGGATCATTTTTCCCTCGGACTTGCTGCTGGTACCTTCTATAGCTATTTTCTCTCCCACTAGAATGAGAGCTCCTTGAGAGTAGGGGCTTTCTTTTTTATTTGTGTCCCCAGGGCTTAGCACACACAGTTGTTTGCACATTGCTCAATCATTTCAGTTGTATTTGACTATTCCTGACCCCATTCGGGGTTTTCTTGGCAAAGATACTTAGACTGGTTTTCCATTTCTTTCTTCAGCTCATTTTATGGATAAGGAAGTTGAGGCAAACAAAGAATCACATGGCTAGTAAATGTCTGAGGTCATATTTGAAGTTGTTTTCCTAGTTTCAGGCCCCACCAACTACCCATTCTTTGCACATATTAAAAGCTTAATAATTTTTTTCATTCATTCATTTATAGAGATGATAATTGGACCCATGGGAAATGGTGAGATTGCCGAGCATACAAGAAATAAAGAGAATCGAGGACAGCACTTTGGGAAACAATCACAGTTAGTGGATGTGACATGGATAAAAGTACAGCAAAGGAGACTGAGAATGAGAAGTCAGAGATGTTGGAGGAGAACTAGGGCAGGAGAGTGTCCCAAGAATACAGAGAAGATAGAGTTTTCAGAAAGTTAGTCATCAACAGTGTCAAAGGGTTCAGAGAGATCATTAGAATGAGGATTAAGAAAAGACATTAGTGGGGCAACTAGGTGGCTCAGTGGATAGAGAGTCTCACCTAGAGAGCAGAAGTCCTGGGTTCAAATTTGGCCTCAGAAATTTCCTAGCTGTGTGACTCTGGGCAAATCACTTAACCCCCATTGCCTGGCCCCTTAGTGCTTTTCTGCCTTGGAACCGGTACTCAGTAGTGATGCTAAGATGGAAGGTAAGGGTTTTTGTTTTTTAAAGACATTAGAGTTGGAAATTATGAGATCATTGATCATTTTGGAGAGAGCAATTTCAGTTGAAGATAAGGTCAGAAATTATATTGCAAAGAATTTTTTGATTCCTTATCCATAAAATGTGTGAGAGGAAAGTAGGTGGATCTTCATGGATTTTTGCTGAGAAGGGACGGAGAGATGTTGATAAGCCCAAATGAGGTGGTTTTTTTTAAGTGATGGGGGGGACCTCAATGTGTTTAAAGGTGGCAAGGAAGGACAGAGAAAGTTTAAAGATAGGGAGAGATTAAAAACTGCAGAGACAGAGAAACAGAGACAGAAAGAAATAGAGGAGGGGGGTGATAGACAATTTGCCATAAAAGATAGGAGGAGTGGGGTTAAGGATGCATATAGGGAGGTTTCCTCCTTCAAGAAAAAGAAATAGAGGACAATGAGAATGGAAGCAAATATCTGAGTGATGTGGGAAGGAGGAAAGATGAGAAAAAAGTCACATCTTTTATTGTGAAATATGAAGTAAGGTCTTCAACTGAGAGGGAGGAAGGAGGTAAGCATGAATAGCTGCTATGATTAAAGAGATTGTAGTGTATGCAAGTGTGTATGTATGTGTGTGTGGCAGGGGACACAGATATATTAAGGCATCTTTTATATGCCAGATGCCAAGTTAAGTGCTTTACAAATATTACCTAGTTTGATTGTGAATTGACCAGAGAGATATAAAAGGATATTTTTGCTGTAGTGAGGGGCTAGCTGAGATTGTGGAGCATAAATTTTTAGTTGCCCATTCAGCATGTTTTCATGATTTTCTCCAGCTTCATTCTGCTTCATATGAGTAAGAATAAAGGAGATAGATGGTAGGAGTAATTCAGTGTTGGGTTTGGGCAAAGTGATCAACTGTGTACCCAGTAGGTACTCCCAAAGCAAACTTCTTGTCTTGTCTTTAGGAGTTTTACAAGGATAATCCTGCCAGGTACAGGGGAAAAAATTGAGAGCTTTCATTTCAGGAGAATGTCACTTTTCATAAATGAGCTCCATGACCCTGTGAAGTTAAAAAAGGTACTATGTGGAAAGAATGACTGGAAGGGAACCACCCCTCATGAAAACAAGACAAAAATAACTTTGGGGGACTTAGTTTCTTTGAGGGCTTTTGGGGCCCTCAAGAAGAAACGCATATCCTGGGCTTGAGAATTATCTACTTTGGAGCAGTGAAATATAGTAAATGTTTTTATATTCTCATTTGGTTTCAAGAGTCATGAATTCTTAGAATATAGACATTTATATTTCAAAGTAAGTAAACTATCATTTTAAATTCACAGATAAATGGTAGCTGAGAAAATAAAGTTTGCACAGACCAAATAGCATTTAAAGGCAAAAAGAGACTATGACAAGAATTACTCTTCAACACATATTTTTGCCCACATAGGCAATACTGTTCCTTCTCCCTTTAGGGAAAAAAATGACTTGTCAACTCAGAAAGAAACAGTGGCTTACAAATTTGGTCCAGAAATGTATTTCCATCTGTATAGGGAACTCCTAGTGTGGAAAGACCCTTCACAAAACAGCTAACTTACTAGTATGTCAGTTATAGTCATAGATAGTCACTTGGGACACTACAAGGTGAAATGATTTGTCCACAATCCAAAAACTAGTATATTTCAGAGAGATGACTTGATCCCAGGTTTTCTTGACCCCAAGGTGGGCTTGTTGTCTACTATGCAAAGGCATTTCTCTTTTCAAGCACATGAGATATTTAATAAGACATTGATGATGATGATGATGATGATGATAAGTTATACTTGATGTAGGGCTTACTATATGCTAGATAGGTATTGTGCTAGTCACTTAACAAATATTATTTTATTTGATTCTCACAACAACTCTATGAAATACTATTTTAGAGTTGAGAATTTGGCAGCAGAAGTTAAGTGACTTGCCTAGGATCATACAGCTAATGAATACCTGAGTTCAGATTTGAACTCTAGACCCAAAGCACTGTCCAGGGAGCCATTGCTGGGTTAATTGAATTGAATTGAGTTACTTTTCTGAAATAAATTTGGAAGATTCCTTCCCTGATGGAATAAAATGCACTAAGGAGAACTGAGTGATGTTTTTCCTCTCTCTGAATGCATGCTGAGAATTAACCTTATCCTTAATATATGAAGAAGCTAAAATTTAACATATTTAATAAACATTAATAAAGTATATTTAACATATGAAGAAGCTAAAATGAGGTTGAGAGGTTAGGTTAAGTAGTTAATTTTCTCATATAGACATAGCTGGTTGGACACAGGACTAGAACCTGGGTCTCCTGATTCTCAATGCAGTGGTCTTTCCAAAAATCATACATGAAAAGATAAGAGGAGAATGATTCAGAGGTTTTTCCAGAACTATAAAAAAGAAACATTCATTTTGGTCTAAAGGTGATTCATTTCCTGGTTTATATTCCCAATAAAAGGTTCCTGGCACCATGCCTTGCATATAGGAGGTACTCAGTAAATATTTGTAGAATAATTGAGTGAGTATATCATATCCTATGAATCCCAAAGTAGAAATTTGTATATTTATTTATTAGACGATGGAACTTTAAAAATATTTAAAGGCAATAACTAGATAAACAAAAAAGCAAATTGGTATAATGGTTAGAGAGCCAGGATCAGAATTGGGAAGACTCTGAGTACAAGTCCTCTGTCTAAAGCACACTGACTATGTGACCCACTATGAGCCACTTAGGCCACTCAGCCACTCAGTGTCCCAATCAACCTTCTGAGCCTAGAAGAGGCAGAGAAGACCTTCTTTGCATTGATCAAGACAGTTCTTCACCAGACACTCCTTACACGAATGAAATCTTTGGTCTATAAGTTCAAAAAGAAATTCCTCAGTTTATCTTTTAGACCTTCACAGTCTGGCTCCAGTGTACACTTGCAGGCTTCCTACCCATGATCCATCCCTTCATGCACTCTATGTTCGAGCCAAACAGGTCTGTTTGCAAACCCCCATGCACCATATCTATGCCTTTGAACAGGCTGTCCCCTGTGGAATGCACTCCTCTTCGCCTTCACAGCTTTTACTCTCTGGTTGCTGTCAAAGCTCAGCTAAATGCCAGGCAGAATCTGGTTATTCAGTTGTGTCTGACTCTTCAGGACTCTGTGGAACATCTGGCTGTGGGCTTTTCTTGGCAAAGGTACTGGAGTGGTTTGCCATTTCCTTCTCCAATGGATAAAGGCAAACAGAGGGTAAGTGACTTGTCCAGGAAAAGCAATATACAAGTAAACAACTAGTAAATGTCTGAGCCTGGATTGAACTCAGGGCTTCTTGACTCCAGGTCCAGTGCTCTATCCACTGAGCCATCTAGCTGCCTGCAAAATCTAATTCCTCTTAATTACCTCAATTACTAGTGTCTCTCCTTCCCACCACAAAATTGCTTTGTATAAGTGTATATATATATAAAAATTATTTTATTAATTATGTATATGTTATTTTCTCCTTAGTAGAATATAAGGTTTTGGGAGATACCTGGAAGGCACAGTAAATGGATTACCAGGTCTGGAGTCAGGAAAACTGGAGTTCAAATCTGGATTTAGAAACTTGCTAGCTGTGCAACCCTGTGCAAGTGACCTAATTCTATTTGCCTCAGTCTCCTTATCTGTAAAATGAGCTGGAGAAGGAAATAGTATCTTTGAAAAAAAAACTTTAAATGGAATCATGAAGAATCTGACATAATTGAACAATTGTTTTTGTCATTGTATCTGTAGCTGGTACATATATTGTAAGGGTTTGATAAAATGTTTGTTGAATTGAATTGATAAAAAGACATAAGATGACAGGGCAATAGTAAACAACAGAGCCTAGGTTTGAGAAAGCACAGTGGAAAAAGAGATGAGGGGGAAAGGAAATGGGGAGATGAAAAAAGGATGGAGGGGGACCAGGGAAAGAGGGTTTTTGTTTCAACAGACAGAGACTCTGAATCCTGTACTGGGGGAAGAGGAAGATGGAATTTGCTTGCATGGTAGAAAGAAGTAACTTGATTGTGGCTTCTATAAGTCTTCAAATAAATATAAATATATGTATATATACATACCTATATATAGCAACAAATTGTAATAGTGAGAGAGGTTTATGGGAAGAATTGATTCAAGTACTGCCTTTCCAAGTCCTTTTAGCCCCAGATGCTGGTGCTTTCCTTCCCCACACTATCTTGTATTCATTTTGTATATATAATGTATACACTTAGCTAGGTTCATATTATCGATCTCATTAGAATGTAAGCTTCTTGAGGTCGGGGACTATTTTACCCTTGTTTTGATTCCCCTATGCTTAGCACCAGAGTTGGAGTATTATACAGCACATCAGGACAAATAAAAGAATTCTGCTGGCTGGGTTAAAGCAGAGGCCATTATATGTGTAAAACCCAGAAAGAGTCTTTGTTCAGCCTATCTTTGGGTAAATAAACATCTACAAATCTCCTGTTCATTAGAGTATCCTTATTTTACAAATGAGGAAACCAGGGTTCAAAATGGATTAAGTGGCTAACCCATACATACCCACCCACCTAGAGAGTGTTTCTTAGGAGGTTTCAGTCATGATTTTCTCTAGTAAGTTGTAGTCTAAAATTTTAAAATGTGAAAGGAATATTAATACAAATCATTCCATTTTACTCTGCTTTTACAGGATTCAGAACTAGAAGAACCAAAAAAGAAACTTTTTTGAAAATGAATTCTATAAATGAAAATAAATGGCATTATTCAGGATTGCCTGCGAGCCACCAACATCCCATTTAAGAGCAGACTTCCATTCTGTACACAACTATATTCTTTTTGGTCATCCCGATTATGCAATCACACACTTTAGAAAGCTCAGTGATCTCATCCCAGCCATTCAATGGAGATAATGAAGCATTTGACATATACCAAATTGGAAATAGTTATTGTGATATTAGACTAAACTTAAAGAAATCAAAGAATATTACAGTTGGAATGAATGTTGGAGATCATGTGCAGACCATTCTTGTTTCACTTAAATGCAAGGAATTCTGGAAGAAATCCACATTCTAAAAAAATTATGAAATTTCCATATGGAAGGGTAACTAGGGGAATCAGTGGATAGAGAGCCAGGTCTGGAGATGAAAGGTCCTGGGTTCAAATCTGACCTCAGACACTTCCTATCTGGGTGACCTGCATAGGTCACTTCACTCCAAATTGCTTAGCTCTCATTGCTCTTCTGCCTTGGAACCAATTCTTAATATAGATTCCCAATTAACTCTCCCCTCCCCCAGAAGGTATCATTTGACAAAAAAAATATGTACATATAAAATCATGTCTTATTTATTTATCAGTTCTTTCTCTAGAGGTACATTTTTTATTTTATAATTCTGTTTATTATCATGGTTTAATTTAATATTTAGTATATTAAATTTAATTTCATGAATCTATATTTTAGCATATTATATGGCTTGCATCAAGGTATTCTCTTGTGTATGTATGCCTTTGTTGTATAAGCTAAGTGAAGTGAGTGGGTAGGAGCAAATTTGCATGATGTAAAAATCCCTTTGCAAAGATCTATGGAATAGTCTCACTTATATGAAGTGAGAACTATCAATACTTTAAACCTTTGTTTTATATGCTAGGAAACTGAAGCCAGAGGAAAGGAAATATCTTACCCAATCTATACAACTGTTCACTTTCTAAAACAGTTATATGTTTCGTACTTGTTGTTCAATAAATATCAGAATATTCAATAAGAATATGCTAATGCTTGAAGTTGTTGTTGTTGAGTCATTTCAGTCACATCGGACTTTGTGATCCCATTTGGGGTTTTTCCTTGGCAAAGACGTTGTAGTGGTTTGCCATTCCCGTCTCCATCTCATTTTACAGATGAAGAAGCTGAGACAAATGGGGTTAAATGATTTGCCCAGGGTGGCACTGCTAGTAAGTGGCTGTCAGATTTGAACTCGGGGAAAGAATTCTTTCTTCTTCTCCCTTCTCCTCTTCCTTCTTCTTCTCCTTCTTCTTTTCTGTCTTTTTCCCATTCCTCTTCATCTTCCTGCTCCTTACCTTTCATATTAGAATCACTACTAAGTATCAGTTCCAAGGCAGAAGAATGGTGAGGGCCAGGCAATTGGGCCCAGTTAGGAAGTGTCTCAGCCCAGAACTGAACCCAGTACCTCCCATCTCCAGGCCTGACTCTCTCCACCCAGCCACCTAGCTGCTTTTGAAGAGAAGTCTTCTTGATGCCTACCTCAAAAGACTGTGGTGAAGCTCAGTTGAAAGAATATTAATAATAGTCACTAACATTTATATGGTGCTTTAATTCAGTTCGGTGCCATGTTGGATCATTAAACCATTCCCCAAAATTCCTTAGCTGGGCTAGATTATTTTTCAGACTGTACTTATTAATAATGATCTGACCCCCAACCTGGGAAATACACCAGACTATTCATCAGGACTTTTCAGGTCAAGCTAATAAAATTCTTCTTTTCATAATGTCCAATTTATCAAAGCATGAAAACAAGCCACAGAATTGTACACAATAAGGACCCAACCTGATACCATTAGTTTTCTAATGCTTAGCCAAGGAATGCAAGGCTGTAATTCCATCAGAAAGGATTTTTATGCCATAAACAAAGAACTTACGGCTAAGGAGAGACAGTTAGTTATAGCAGAGGCTCTCTTGAGTGCTCTAGTATATAACCATATTGCCTGCAAGTTTGTAGGCATCTATATAGGGTTGCTTTAAAATAAATACTGTATAATTTAGAAGGTAGATGGAGAAAGAACTGTGTTTAAGTCCTACCTTTCATATGTGGTCTCGGTAGACCCTGGGGAAGTCATTTAACCTCTGAGTGCTCTAGGTCACTGTCTAAGAACAACTTACATATAGGTCAATATGTCTATCTGCATCTGTGGGTAGAAGCTTCCACATTGGGAGTCCCTAACATCAATGACAAAATGAAGTTACAGGTCCAGAGCCCACTCCTCAAAACAACAATAACAATAAAAGGGGGAAAGTTAGCTCTCAGTGCAAAGGGGGGCGAGAAAATAAAGGATGTGTGTTGTTTAGTCATTTCAGTCTGTCTGGCTCTTCATGACCCCATAAATATGACACCAACTTCTCAGACAGACTGAAAGAAAAATACTTTGGGGTCTGCTAAAATTCTAGACAAGAGAGGCTTGGAACTGTGGAACAATTTACGTTTTGTTCAGCCTTGCTCAACTCTTTGTGACTCCATTTGGAGTTTTCTTGGCAAAGACATTGGAATGGTTTTCCATTTCCTCCTCCAGCTTATTTTAGTGATGAGGAAACTGAGGCAAACAGGATGAAATGATATTGCCCAGGATTACCCAACTAGTAAGTGTCTGAAGTCAGATTTGGACTCATAAAGATGAGTCTTCCTGACTCCAGAACCAGCATTCAATCTACTGTGCCACCTAGCTGACCTAACAACTTATTATCATTATTCTTTTATAATTAATGTTCTATGGACTATTTGAAAAGGTGAGCAAAATAACTGATTTTGTAGTTGGATCAAAGTATTAGACGATATCCTCTGTAGGCTCACTACATCCTCCTCTATCTAACTCTAGTAGCAGACAGGATGATGGGGATAATGTGTCCTTCATCTAATCCCCACATGATTTTTATTTCTTTGCTTACAGCTCTAGATTTTAGAAGCTTTTGTTTCACATAGTTTTAAGGTTACAAGTATCTGATATGGTAACAGCAATAAAAAATGTTGTTCTTGGGTTTTTATGGATCCGTGTTATGTACTGGTGATTATGAATAACAGTTTAGTCTGTGGCAATGGTCTGGTTTTAGTAGAGTTTATTGGTTGAGTTCTTGAGGATATTTTCAGGTTTGTATTTATAGTTTAGGATTTATTCTCTGTCAATCCGTGAAAGAAAGTGAGTTTCTAATGAGTCGTTCTAGCTTCCACGTCAGATCTTCCTAGGTATTCAGACGGTATTAAATTTTTGCAACCTACAGAAGTGTGTTGTTCAATTGTTACTATTTCTTTGAAAAAAAATCTACCTTTTCTGCAACCTTTAGTGTGTCAGTGACCTGGTCTTGAATTCTTACTCTTCCAATCTCAAGTAAAACAACCTTTCCCATAGCTGTCCTCACTAAGCATTTTCATATAGACAGCTTTCTGTTTAGTGGGCTATTTGATCTATTATTCTTCATCACAGATCTCACTATCTGCTCTCCTATACCTCAGATTTAAACTGATTTTTTTTTTAAACTATGTTTCTGATTTTTCCAGGAGGGAATTTTTTGTTGGGTAAAGGTTTTGATTCTAAGAATGATTTTTTTTTCTTCCCATTGAGGGGAGACTGAAGAAAGAAATCAAGCTCCACTTTAAATATACCATTAAATTGGAATAAAAAAACACCACTGAGTTGGCTCCTGAGGTAGGAGATGAAGGCTTTAATTGTCTTCTATTATAGTAAGTAGGGTTAAGAGGAAACTGAGTTTAAAAGGGAGGAAGAGAAAATGATGCACACTCATCCTTCAATCTCAGTAATACGAGTAGTAAACAAATCATAGATAGAAAATTTGGCCTGCAGTAGTGTCTTGGGAAAAAATGAAATGAAACCTTTTGGCATCTATCTTAATGATAGAACTGAAACTTTCATAAAAATATTTATTTACTCAATATTTATTTAGTTCAACACTTTTAATA
The DNA here is from genome assembly GCF_027887165.1 of Monodelphis domestica. Taxonomy (NCBI): domain Eukaryota; kingdom Metazoa; phylum Chordata; class Mammalia; order Didelphimorphia; family Didelphidae; genus Monodelphis; species Monodelphis domestica. The sequence continues at coordinate 262,915,772 of NC_077229.1, forward strand.
ATTTATTTAAAATAGTTTCAAAATCTAGCCAAAGAGTTTCATTGTATTTTTGCTTGTTTACTTTGTCCTAAACCCTTACCTTCTGTCTTAGTATCATTTCTAAGATAGAAGAGCAGCAAGGGATAAGCGAAGAAGGTTAAGTGACTTATCTAGGGTCACACAGTTAGGAAGTATCTGAGGCCATATTTGAACCCAGGTCCTCCCTACCCCAGACCTGGGGCTGTAACCACTGTGCTACCTAATTGTCCTGTTTAATTGGATGTTAGTCAAGATGATGCCTATCTTGATGTGCCCTCATGAATGACTGATAATGACATTGCAGAAATGATTTTTTCAAATGACAGATTAGTGATTAAATAATAATGTCTAATTTTATATAGTTTTCAAACTTAAGGAATGTTTTACATACATTCCAATATGTCTCAAATTATGTAGTAAGAGATTTTAACAGGGACTAGCTGACAGCAAGAGATCCTGCAAACCAACATTCCATACAGAACTCTCAGGAGCTGGGGAAGAAAAAGAAAGAAAAAAAAGAAGGAATCACTAGCTCTCTGGGTCCACCCCAGAAATATCAGACAAAAACCCTCTTGGCTCTCCTGACTGCTAGGGAAAAAGCAGCAACCTCTCTCTATTCCAGAGGAGTCCACCAACTGCTCTCAGAAACCGCCTGTGTGTTCAGTTCCCCAGCTCCTGAGAGTTCTGTATGGAATGTTGGTTTGCAGGATCTCTTGTTGTCAGCTAGTTCCTGTTAAAATCCCTTACTACAATTAACACAGTGAATTGATACTAGTTCCATTTTACAGAATTAATTGAGGCTTAGAGAAGTAGGTGACTTGCCCAGAGTCATACAACCAGTAAGCAGCAGAGGTAGGATTTGAACCTAAATGTCCCTGATTCCAAGACCAGCATTCTATCCTCTATAGAATGTTCCCTCCTCCTAAAAAAAAAAACAAAAAAAACAAAACCAGGACCACCTACCATTCTTTCAGAATGTTATTAGATTTTTATAGGGTATTATATGTAGGGCAAGGTCTGATTATCAGAATTTAGTAAGCTGGATAGTCTCTGTGTCTTAGTATCTATAGGTGTCTGTATACTTGTCTAATAAGTAAGTATGGGATGTGGCCATGCTATGAGTTGAGGGGACACAAGGAAGAATATTGAAAGAGAATAGCAAAGAGCCACTTTGAATGAGTTCAAGTTTCTAGGCCCAGATGCCTCTCATTCCATGACCAAATAAATGCTAGTCAAATGTAATGGAAGATGTGTTTGAGGAGTCCCCATGCCAATAACCTTTGAGAAATTATGGAGAATTGTCAGAAAAGGAAGGCAAATGGTCTGACTTTCAAAGCAGGGGCAAAAGATAGGTTCTGGAAACTGTCAAATACATTTTGACATGAATCTCTAGCAAAGTCCTACAATTGATAAATAATTATTTAGTGTCTGGAAACTTTATTTTTTAGTCTACTAATTCTTTGGGGTAAACAGAGTAGATGATTATCTGCACTTTACTAGTGAGGAAACGAGAATGACTTGTTCAGGATTGCATAAATAGTGGACAGGCAGAATGAACAGGAAAAGACTAGATGGTCACTTTGTTGCCAGACAGAAAGTCACACTAAACAAATCTTATTTGTTTAGGTCAATAGATCAGAAGGATGATGAAGACATAGTGTATCTTCATTTTTTATGAAAATATTTGAAATGATTCATGATACTCTTGTGGATGGGTTGATGAAATATGAGTCAGGGCATCATGAGTTAAGAGCCAGACCAGAAGAGTGTTAACTAATGGGTTAATGTCAATCTAGAGAGCAGATTTCAAGTGATATGTTCTGTGGCCTTGTAATTGCCCTAACCTGTTCAACGTTTTTATTAGCAATCATCTAATAGTTATAGATAACATAAAGATTGAGGAATAGAAAATAGTGACAAACTTGATATACATACTTTAGAAGTTCAATAGACTAGACTAACAGGGATAACATTATGATGACATTAAAGAGAAATAAACTAAAAGTCGCAGTCTCAAAGTTGTAAAGGACAACAAAAGTCTCTATTCTGATACATACAAGATGAAAAAACTCATGGAGATATAGTGATCATGGAAAGATCAGTGGATCTTATGGAAGATCATCTGGGTTCAAATCCTAATTCTGATATTTTTTCTCTTTCTGACTTTGGGCAAGTCCCTTTATCTGTCAATCTCAATTTACTCATTTATAGAATAAGAAGATTGGATTAGATGACCTCTCAGCTAACTTTCAGTTCTAAATCCATAATCCAGTTGTCATCCCTGGGACACCCCTTCCTCCCAGATTATCTATAACAGATCAAAAATACTTTTTTTGGTCCACATCTACACAAAATGGTAGCTTGTGAGCCTCTGTCAACGTGTCTACTTTTTCTCATCAATGTGTTCAAAGCAAAGTCAGAAGTAATGAAATAGGACAATAAGATCTATAAAAATTCATCCCTCTCATACACTGAATTCTTCCTACGAATATATACACCATCACCAGGTGAACATGAGAGGGGCCGTGCATGATGGGTCCACACATGGAAGATACCTATGGAGGAACAACTCATACTCCTCTGACCCTTTGATGACATCTGTTAAGACTGCTGCACTGATTTCCCTGAGCCTGTACCTTGCTGAGCTTATGGCTTTGATCTGTGGTCATTTTATCTCTATTGGGTATGTATTGATCTACTGGTCCCCACTGGTCTCAGTGAAGTGGTATTATAGTAGCTGCTAGAGACATAATTTCTGTTGGGCATTACTTCCTGCTTCTATTATCTGGGCTGACTTTTTCAGGGCTAGCCAAGCTATGTGAGCTTCACTTTGGTCCGGTAGGTATAGTCACAAGAATATCTTCTTGATAAGAAGTAGATTCACACAGCCTAATTTAGACATTATCAAACTACCAAACAAAAACCAGGCAGAGTACCCCTAGGCGAAGATTAGATCTTTTCTTTTGAACCACTGGGCAGATAGTAAAACATTCAGTTAACTCCTAATTTAGGTTAAAAAATCCTGTATGATGGGGTTCCTTAACCTCATTTTGTGTCATGGACTCCATTGGCAGTCTGTTGAAACCTATGAACCTTTTCTCAGAAGAATATTTTTCAAAATATAAAATACATAGAATTACAAAGGAAATGTTGAAATATAGTTTATCTATCTAGCTTTCCATTCTCTAATAAACATCTAGCCATCCATCTATTTCTCTACCTCTATTAATCCTATATTCAGTCATCTGTTTTCTCTCTCTAAATATATCACAAGTTCATTGTCTTTAGGCTAAAAATCTGCTCTACCGTTTAGCTGCAAATTAATTTGAGATTGAACAAAAGGTAAAGTAAGTTCAGTATTTTTTATTTAGTTGTACAGAATTTCTATCTATGTATCTATGTATCTGTCTGTCTGTCTATCTATCTATCTGTCTGTTTTCCTATCTGTCTGTCTATCTATCTATCTATCTATCTATCTATCTATCTATCTATCTATCTATCTATCTATCTTTCTGTCTACCTGTCTTTCTGTCTGTCTGTCTATCTATGTATCTACCTTATATCTATGTGCCTATCTATCTGTCTGTCTGCCTATCTATCTATCACCTGTCTGTCTATCTATCTATCTGTCTGTCTGTGTGTTTATCTTAGCAGCAAAGCACAATTGTTTTACTGAGTTATTTTGGCCAGCAGAAAAAATCTTACTCTCTCTTCACTCTAATCCTGTCATATAACATATATGACAGATGGTGCTCCAGTTCACTTTGGGTAGTTCTAACTGTTAATAGGGCAGCTAAACATACTATAGAAAGGAAACAAGACTGACAGTTTGTGGGGGAAGGGCCCAACTGGGAGTGGCAGTTGGGTCTTCTGACTAGCAGTTCCTTCCTGCCGTGTGGGACTGGCTAACAGGAGCAACTAAATCTGTTTTAAAAACATCTCCTGAAGACAGCCAAATCACAAGTTACATCCAAGTTAAAGAGCTTGCAAAAGACTTGGGGAATATAGAGATCACCAAGCAAGAGTCAATGCAAGACACGAATCACACAGAATCACTATATTCAATAATGTTTGATCCAGAAAATGAAGAAGACCAAAAACCTTATGAATATATCAAACCTTACAATCAAGATCACAAAACTTTACAAGAGGGAAAGACAGATAATTACATTAACAACTCAAATCAAGAACAAACGATCCAGTCAGAAGAGTTAGTTAAGGAAATAAACTACACAATCACAATAGAAGAAATGCTGGCAGCATTGGGAGTCAAGAATTATGAAGAACTTTGTGAAAAGTATGTGGAAATGGATAAAGTGGATAGAGACACTAAATTTGCAGTACAAGGAAATCATATACCTGATCCAAAACAAAAGGAAGAAGAAAACAACGTAATGCTCCTATCACATCTTCCTTTCTCTGACATAGAACTTCTCACAAACTAGACTGTCAATTAACAAAATATATACAAGCTTTACAGACAAGAATAGCAGAATTGCATGAAATGGGCTTGATACAACAAACAGTACCCCTGGATTATAATTTGCACAACATCAAACCAGGAGACATGGTATACTTAAAAAATGTCAATAGAAAATTGGCTACAGACATAAAATGGACTGGACCACATGAAGTATTGCTTACTACCCCAACAGCTATAAAAGTTGCAGGGAAAGACTCATGGTTTCACTGTTCTCATGTGAAACCAGAAAAAGTTCAACACCAATATAACAGACATCGAAGATAATTAGACAACAGATAGGGCTGAGAAATGGAAACAAAAACTGATTAACATAAAAAGTACAACACAAAGAAATAATAGTGACACATAATGTTTGAGACAACTTTCCAGCCCAGAGGAAAAGCATCCCAGAGGAAAAGATTTTAAACTAGCCCAGAGGAAAAGCATCAAGAAAAGATGCTAGAGACAAGAAACAAAGAGGAAAAGCTGAAATAGACAGCTAAGACTTTGAACTTTGTAAATTTGTTTATATAAGAAGAGGGCAGATTGAACATGAGACTTATATGTAAGACTGAGTGTGTTGAAATAATAAAACAAAAGTAATTTCACATATTAGGGAAATAGCATGTATCACTACATAACATGGAAGAAAGAAGAGATCCATCAGTCAACATGAGAAGTGGAAATCTGAAGAAACTTGATAAGTATTAATTCAACACAACACTATTAGACACAAAACACAAAATCACAAACTGACATATTGAGAGACCTTGTTTATATAAACAAGTGTCTGAAATTGTATTTATGCAAAATGTAAATAGATATATAGTTAATTCCATTAGGTCTTAGGCAAATAGAAAGATCAATAGATATTTCGATTTGACATCATGATGTGGAACAATGTGTATTGTTGTGTTATATATAAATAATTTCTATAAATAATGTATTAGTTTTAGTTAACGTAGAGTAAGTAGTGTTAGCACTAAGATTCAAATTTCTTGTAATAGTTTTGTTCAACATTTATTGTACTGAATTTATTGTAAAACCCTAAAACTACCCTTATCCAAACTTTCCTGCTAAGAATTCCTTAAAGTAGATTTACTAAATTGGTAACTATAATATAAATAAGTGACCTTGGGAAGGTCACAACAAAAAAAGGGGATGATTGTGGAAAGGAAACAAGACTGACAGTTTGTGGGGGAAGGGCCCAACTGGGAGTGGCAGTTGGGTCTTGTGACTAGCACTTCCTTCCTGTGGGGTGTGGACTTGCTGCCTGGTCTTGGAGGAGAGAGGAGCTTGTTCAGCCCAGTCTGGAGTGGCATGCTCTTCTTGGTTCAGCTGGAAGATTCAGGCCCAGTCACTTCTGAAGGTTAGACCTGTTCTTGTTTGCTTTCTATCTACTGATAAGATTCTGAAGTATACAAAACTGGACTGATATAGAGAAGATGGAAGTGGGAAAACCCTCCACCAGCCTCTAGGGCCTGGCCCTATACTCTGAAGCTAAGGAAAAACTCCAATTCCAACTGGATTATTAAACTTTATATTATTTGAATTCGCAGTCAGATAAGTGGACTATCTTTTCTGGTCATAGAGGGAGCTGAAAATCAGTTCAGTCATCAAGGCAATAAAAGACCTTATTGGACCCCTGCTGTTTCCTCTCAGCAGGGGGCATCTCCCTCCCTTGCCTCACCAAGCAATATACCCTCTCTCCCCTCAACTACTCCATACCCCATACAAACTTCCCTTTATCCCCCATTTTTCCAATCCTATTTCCTTTCCCAATAAATATTACAGTACATTGGATAAAAGTCCTGACCTGGAGTCAAGAAGATTCATCTTCTTGAGTTCAAATGTGACCTCAGACACTTCCTAGTTGTATAACTGTGGTAGAGGCATGGAGAGAGAGAGGACTTGTAAGCCAAGATGCAAGAAAACAAGCTGGGGACCTAACCTGCCTGTCAATCAAGAAGGTTCCAAATGGAATGTTCCCAGGAGAGGCAGTTGAAGGTCTGGCCACAGAGAGGAGAAGAATCAGGAACTTGAACTTTTGATTCTGTCTCTGGCCCTGGCAGTTGGGCCTGACTGAAGGGGAGAAGCTGAGAACTGATCCTGGTTAGCTTCTGTCCATGGGTGAAGGACCCTTGTAGGGCTGACTTGGCTTTGGGCTTTCTGATCAAGGGGAAACCTCTGCTCTCTCTGAGATTTGATTGACCAAGAGTTGGAGGAAAGCCAAGCTGAAGGAGAACCTTTTCTTGGTGGCTTGGTGAAAAAGAAAGAAGATTTTAAACAGTTGTCCTCCATCCATCTCTTTAACTGTCTCTCTGTCAGTTGGTGACAAGACTGATTATTTCCATAACCCTCCTAAATTCTCCTTGTAGTTTAGGGAAACCCTCATCCTTCTTACCTCAGTTTCCCATCTTGTTATCACAATAAACCCCTTTCGTGAGAAAGAAAACTATAGTATTTTATAGTCCACTGGGGGGGGGGGGGAGCAGGAGGAAGCCAAAAGGCTTCCAGAAGTGGGCAGTTAAAGGAGGGAATGAGGGAGGAAGGGGGAGGAGGAGGTTAGGAAATAGATTGATCCATCAGCCATCAGTAGGCAAACCCCAGAGCATTCTCCTGTAGCAGCATCCCCTGTGGCTCCATATCTCTCTATCTCTGTAATACCTCTACCTCCATTTTGTAACTAAGTACCATCAGGTGTGTCCCCATACCAGCAGCTGCTCTCTAGTCATAAACCAGAGCGTTCAGTCACTGTAGCAACAAGTAATAGTGTCACACAGATGAACAATTTCTAGTTCATAACCCTGGGCAAGTCATTAGACCTAGTTTGCCTTATTTTTTTTTCATCTGTAAAATGAGCTGGAGAAGGAAATGACAAACGATTCCAATACCTTTGTCAAGCAGACTCCAAATGGGGTCATGAAGAGTCCTAAATTACTGAAATGACTGAACAACAATGATGACAATCGTGAGTAGACTGTTTCTTGTATCCAACCTAACATTTACTCTTTGTAACCTCCCCGTGTTGTTCTTTGCTCTGACTTGCTTGAATCCCTCTTCCACAAGACAGTTCTTCAAATACTTGAAGACACCTGTTATATTCTACTGTATCCTTCTACTTTTCAGGCCAAACATCCTCCATTTTTTTAACCTATGTTAGCTCATATGGCAGGATACCAAGGTCCTTCTTTGAATGCTCTCTGACACGTTAATAACATTCTTCCTGAAATGGGCTGAATTGAACATAATACCCCAAATATGCTGTGACCATAGAATAATGTCAGCAAGACACGACTTTTTAGTCCCAGGGATAAGATCATTAATGCCAATGAATCCAACTCTCTCATTTTACAGAAGACACAAATGAGGCAAAGAGAAAGAAGTTAAACAACTTCCCCTGGTTGTGCAACTAGTAAGTTTCTATACTCAAGTCTTTATGAGTTCAAACCCAGGGCTTTGCCCACTACATAAGCTGACTGCCTCAGTGTAGGCTATGGCAACAATACCTTTCTTGATAGCCATATTATACCATTGGCTCTTACTGAATTCATGATCCACTAAAACCCCTAGATATTTTTTAGCCCACTATTAAATCACACTCCCTCCTTTTTATACTTATAAAGTATGATTTTTTTAGCTCAATATAAGACTAAATTGATCCCCATTATATTTCATCTTTAATAGATTTGGCCAAATATTCTAACCTGTCAACATCTTTTTGAATTTTGAATCTACCATTCAGTATTATTTATAATATGACACAAATCTGGAAATAACAGATCTTCAAGTAAAAAAAAAAACAGAAAGAAAGAAAAGTAGCTTAACAAGGGATAAACTAAAGGTTTGACTCACTGTGACCTATCAGAGGCAATAGTGTAAAGCAGCTTCTAAAGAAATGGAGTCAATCTGAGATAGATTTAATAGAAACATAGTCTCACAAACAAAAGGAGGTAATCATTTACCTGTTCCCTGCAGTGGTCAGCCCATGTCTAGAGTCTTGTGTTCCATTTCCAAGGGACATTGACATATGGGACTGTGTTCATATAAGAGCAACTAGTCGGATGGGAGGCTTGAAAAGTATGACATAAACTAAAGAATATTGGTAATGATTATTCTGGAAAAGAAAAGCCTTAGTGTAAGAGGCATGATAGCTATCCTCAAATATATGAAAGACTGGCATAGAACAGAGATTAAGCTTGCCCTGTGTCACCTGGGAAATGACCACATGGCACACTTGGACTTCATATGAGAAAAAAAAAAATTCTAAAGAATCCAAGTTGTCCAAAAATGTAATGGCATTTTTTTTCTTGGCTTGTGAAATGGCAAATTCCTGAATATTGTGTAATTGTGATGACCAAACCTGACCTGAAAGAAGAGATGGAAGAATATGTCTTCGTCCTTTCTTTTCAGAGGTAAGAGATTATGGATATAGATTATGGATATCACTTACATGGGACTTGATTTGTGTTATTTAGTTTTGTTGAATTGCTGTCGCATATACACTTTTCTTTTTTATTCTTTGTTTAAAAGGATGGTCCTCTGGGAAGGAGAGTGTGGAGGGATAAATTGAGAAATAAAGCGATATAAAAACAAAAGATTTATAGATATCCCGTCCATACTGAGACTATCCTTATTTTTTGGGATATTCACTATATAATTTTAGTATATTGTGGATTGGCATGAGAAATTAAATATATATACATATATAATATTATATAATATAAACATTTTCTTTTAATACCATAAATATATATAATTTCTTTTACTGTAAACATTTCATAAGAGAAAAAGTTTAGACTTCTCCTTTAGTATAAAAGGAGGGCCAAGAAATTTTACATAGATTCTCCAAAACATGGAGGTTTTGTGTTCCTAACCCTCACAATGTGGGAGGAATATCTGTTCTTTAAAAACTAAATTTAAAATAAAAATAAAAGAAACGATGAATTCCTCTATCATTTAGAATCATCAAGCAAAGACTGGACACATTCATTTGCCAGTGAAAATTGTTAATTCAACCAATTTTACAGACAAATATAAAAGACAGAAGTAAGGCCAGATAACAGCCAGACTATGAAAAGAAAAGAAAAAAACTATTCAACCACTATTTTGCTTCTATTTTCTCTATATTCAGACTGGGGAGAATCGAATAGAAAATGACTAATAGAGAAAAAGAGCTTAGTGAAGAGTTTGTAAGACAGCAACTTGTTGATCACTATGAGCTTAAGATAGTAGGCTAAGACAAACCACATCTGAGGACACAGAAAATATTTCCTGTTTACTCTCTATGTGACTTTGGACAAATCATTTCAACTTTGTAGGCCTATGTTTTGTCACCTGTAAAATAAAGGAATAGCAGTAGATAATCTGAGTTTCCTTCCTGTTCTATGACTTTTGATCTAAATGTTAAATCATTTTTTGTCAGATTTTGAATGATTTTGGAGCAAGAGGGTTTCTTCAGACAATACACTAATGTACTTCAGTTAACTTTTTTAGGCAACAATCTCATCTATAAAATTCAGTTTTTGGAGTATTTGATATTTAAGGTCCCTTTTAGTTCTTCTAAAAGTTATTAATTATTTTTTTCAATTACATGTAGAAATAATTTTTGACAATTGTTTTGTGACATTTTAGGGTCCAGATTTTCTCCCTCCCTTCCACTCCTTCTTCCCTAAGGCAGTAAGTAGTCTTACATAGGTTATACTGATATTTTCATGCAATACATATTTCTTGTGTAATATTTATTGGGAAAGGAAATAGGAAGATTGGAAAACAGGGGATAAATAGGGAGGTTTTATGGGTATGGAGGAGAGAGGGGAGAGAGGGTATATCACTTGGTGAGGCAAGGGAGGGAGATGCCCTCTGCTGAGAGGAAACAGCAGGGGTTCGATAAGGATTGCTTGCTGTAGAATGACTGAACTGAAATTCAGCTCTCTCTATGACCAGAAAAGATAGTCCACTTATCTGACTGTGAATTCAAATAACATAAAGTTTAATAACCAGTTGGAATTGGAGTTTTTTTCTCAGCTTCAGACCTGAGGCCAGGCCCCAGAGGCTGGCGGAAGGTTTGTCCCACTCCCGTCTACTCTATATCAGTCCAGTTTTGTATAATTCAGAATCTTATCAGTAGATAGAAAGCAAACAAGAACAGGTCTAACCTTCAGAAGCGACTGGGCCTGAATCTTCCAGCTGAACCAAGAAGAGCATGCCACTCCAGACTGGGCTGAACAAGCTCCTCTCTCCTCCAGCACCCAGAAGCAAGTTCCACCCTGGCCAGAAGGAAGTGCTACTCCCCAGACCCAACTGCCACTCCTGGAAGGAAGGAAGTGCTAGTCACAAGACCCAACTGCCACTCCCAGTTGGCCCCTTCCCCCACAAACTGTCAGTCTAATTTCCTTTCCACACTTGGCAGACAGCTTGTCATCCAGGCAGGACTGGAATGTTTGCAAATAAGATAGATCTCTAAGACGACTCACGTTGTAAATTGAGCGAACTGTCTGGGTGCTTTTTGGATGGCGAGGCACAATGCTCATTTGAAGAGTCACTCTAACCAATCAGGATCCCAACCAAGGTGTACAAGGCCTTAAATGGAAAGGTGCTCCAGGCATTCCACATAGTGCTGACCAGCATATGGGAAGAGGAAGACGTGCCCCCAGAACTCAGAGCTGCCTCCATCGTAGCCCTATACAAGAACAAAGGCGCATGAGCAGCCTGTGACAACTACAGAGCCATCTCACTACTCTCCACTGATGGAAAGATCCTCGCCCGTGTTATACTCAACAGACTCCTGTCATCTGTTTCAGAGCAGAACCTGCCTGAATCACAATGTGGCTTCCGACCAGATCGTAGCACCATCGACATGGTCTTCACAGTGAGGCAAATGCAGGAAAAATGCCTTGAGCAGAACCTGAGTCTCTACATTGTCTTCATAGACCTGACAAAGGCGTTCGACACAGTGAACAGGGACGCATTGTGGGTGATCCTCAGCAAGCTCGGTTGCCCAGCAAAATTCGTCAAACTGTTCCAGCTCTTTCATGTCTACATGACAGGGGAAGTCCTATCTGGTGGAGAGACTTCTGACCTCTTCAACATCTCCAATGTTGCAGATGACTGTGCTCTCATGGCCCACCAAGAAAATCATCTCCAAACCATTGTGGACAGGTTCTCCACTGCAACAAAACTGTTTGGCCTGACTATCAGCCTCAGCAAAACAGAGGTGCTGTTCCAACCTGCACCAGGGAGGCCAACTAACCAGCTGTGCATTACAATCGACGGCACGCAGCTTTCTAACATCAACACTTTCAAGTACCTGGGCAGCACCATCACTGACGACGGGTCCCTAGACCATGAGATCAATGCCAGGATCCAAAAGGCCAGCCAGGCACTCGGGCGGCTGCGCTCCAAAGTCCTCCAACACAGCGGTGTAAGCACTGCGATGAAGCTCAAAGTGTACAACGCAGTGGTCCTCAGCTCGCTCCTGTACGGTTGCGAGACATGGACACTGTACCGGAAGCACATGAAGCAGTTGGAGCAATTCCACCAACGCTCTCTCCGGTCAATCATGAGGATCGTATGGCAGGACCGAATCACCAACCAGGAAGTCCTCGACAGAGCCAACTCCACCAGCATCAAAGTCCTGGTCCTCAAAACCCAGCTACGATGGTCTGGACCCGTCATCTGCATGGACCCACAGCGAATACCAAGACAGGTATTCTATGGTGAACTGTCCGCTGGACTCAGGAAACAAGGCCGACCAAAGAAAAGATTCAAGGATCAGCTAAAGTCCAACTTGAAGTGGGCTGGCATTACACCAAAGCAACTAGAACTTGCTGCCTCTGACAGAAGCAGCTGGCGAACCCACATTAACCATGCCGCCACCACCTTTGAAGATGAGCGACGTCGGTGTCTTGCTGCTGTGCGTGAATGCCGACACCAGGCTACAACCACACCTCCAGTAACAACTGGCGTCCCATGCCCCATGTGCCACAACCTCTGCGCCTCAGCCTTTGGACTCCAAAGCCACATGAGGATACATCAATAGATGATAATGCACAAAGACAATAGTCATTCTCGGTCACCGAGAGACTACCACTACTACATATTTCTATATTGCTCCTGATATGTGACAGAAGACAGTCATCACACATAAATTATTCATAAAGGAAATAAAGTGGAAGATGGGAAGCTTTATCTGCAATCAGATTCCAACAGTACCTTCTTTGGCTGAAATAGTATTTTTCATCATGGGTCTCTTATGGGTATATTGGGAACTTGCTTTGCTGATAGTTTAGGCTGTCACAGTTAATCATTGAATATTATTTCTTTTTAAAATTTTCTTTCTTTCTTTATTTTTATTTTCTTTTTTCCTGAGATTTTTATTATTATTTTAAATTCAAAGCTTTTCCCCCCATTTACATTTAAAAATAATTCTCAACATATGCTTTCCAAAATTTTAAGATCCAAACCATCTTCTACCCTTCCTTCTCTCCCCCAGCTTGGAGATGGTAAACAATTTGATCTGAGCCATACATGTATTATCATAAAACACACTTCCATATTGGTCATTGTTGTAAGAGTACACACCTACAAAACCAAAGTCCCAAAATAAAACCATAAATAAACTGATGTGGAAAGTAGTATGCTTTGAACTGTATCCAATTCCAATAGTTCTTTCTCTGAAAGTCGATAGCATTCCCTGTCATAAGTCCTTCAGAATTGTTCCAGATCATAGCATCACTGAGAGTAGCCAAGTTTTCACAGTTGAACAATACTATTACTGTGTACAATGTTCTTCTGATTCTGCTCATTTCATTATGCATCAGTTCATGTAGATCTTTGCAGCCTTTTCTGAAATCATCCTGCTCATCATTTCTTACAGTGCAATACTATTCCATCAACCAACATATACAATTTGTTCAACCATTCCCAATTGATGGACATCCCCTCAATTTCTAATTCTTTACCACCACAAAAAAGTTGCTATAAATATCATTGTATAGATAGGTCCTTTTCCCTTTTTTATGATCTCTTTGGGATACAAACCCAGAAATGGTATTACAGGATCAAAGAATATGTTCAATTTTATGGCTCTTTGGCCATAGCTCCAAATTGCCCTTCAGAATGGTTGGATTAGTTCATAACTCTACCAACAATGTTTTAGTGTCCCAATTGAGCCATATTCCCTCCAACATTTATTACTTTCCTTTATTATTATATTGGCCAATCTGGTAGGTATGAGGTGGCACCTAAGTATTGTTTTAATTTGCATTTCTCTAATCAAAAGTGATTTAGACCATTTTTATATGATTATTGATAGCTTTGATTTCTTCATCTGAAAATTGCTTGTTCTAATCCCCTCCCCTCAGTTTGTTGTGTCCCTTCCAATCTTGGTTACAATGGTTTTGTTTGTACAAAACCTTCTAAATTAAATGTAATTAAATTATTCATTTTATACCTTGTAATGTTCTCCATCCCTTTTTTTTGTTGTTCATAAATTCTTTCTGTTTCCGTAGATTTGCCAGGTAAACTGTTCTATGTTCTCTAATTTTCTTGTTGTAGCACTCTTTATATCTAAATCATATGCCTCATTTTGACTTTATCTTGATATAGGGCAGCTTTGGTGAACATTTTATCGATTGCGTGCCCAAACTGTAACTTCAAGTTGCCTGTGAGACCCCTGCCCATTACCCCAGACAGCAGAGGGAGGAAGTGCTCACTTTGAGCTGCTGTGTGGAGGGGCAGGGCATGCAAAAAGTGTCCTCAGGTGCTGTGATGAGGGGAAATGAAGCAGCCCCCTCTGGCAGGCCAGGCCACGCATGCTACATCTTCGCCAACATGAGTATAGGGTATGAAATACTGGTCTTTATCTAGTTTCTGTCATACTGTTTTCCAGTTTTCCCAGCAGTTTTTGTTAAATAGTGAGTTCTTATCCCTAAAGCTGGGATCTTTGAGTTTTTCAGACACTAGACTGCTAAGGTTATTTATCCTTGTATATTTTGTATCTAATCTATTCCACTGATTTACCATTCTTTTTCTTAGTCAGTACCAGATTGTGTTGATGATTACCACTTTGTAGTATAATTTGAAATCTGGTATGGGTAGAACATATTTCTTCATTTTTTTTCCATTAATTTCCTTCATATTCTTTGCCTTTTGTTCTTCTGGATGACTTTTATTTTTTTTTAGTTCTATGAAACTATGTTTAGATAGTTTGATTTGTATGGCACTGAATAGGTAAACTAATTTGGGTAGGATTGTCATTTTTAAAATATTGACTTTATTTTCATTTAAAGAAATCAAAACTATTAATAAACACATGAAAAAGTGTTCTAAATCTTTCATAATCAGAGAAATGCAAATCAAAACAACCTTACAGCTAGCAGATTGGCTAACATGACAGCTATGGAAAGTAATGAATGCTGGAGGGGATGTGGCAAAGTTGGGACATTAATTCATTGCTGGTGGAGTTGTGAATTGATCCAACCATTCTAGAAGGCAATTTGGAACTATGCCCAAAGGATGATAAAAGACTGTCTGCCCTTTGATCCAGCCATAGAACTGATGGGTTTGTACCCCAAAGAGATAATACGGAAAAAGACCTGTACAAAAAATATTCATAGCTGCGCTCTTTGTGGTGGCAAAAATTGGAAAATGAGGGGATGCCCTTCAATTGGGGAATGGTTGAACAAATTGTGGTATATGTTGGTGATGGAATACTATTGCGCTCAAAGGAATAATAAAGTGGAGGAATTCCATGGGGACTGGAACAACCTCCAGGAAGTGATGCAGAGTGAGAGGAGCAGAACCAGGAAAACATTGTACACAGAGACTGATACACTGTGGTACAATCGAATGTAATGGACTTCTCCATTAGTGGCAATGCAATGACCCTGAACAACTTGGAGGAACTTAGGAGAAAAACCACTATCCACATCCAGTGGAAACATAGTGGGAGTAAAAACACCAAAGTAAAACAACTGCTTGAATTGAATACATGGGTCGAAGGCATATGGTTGGGGATGTACTCTAAATGAACATCCTAGTGTAAACAACAACATGGAAATAGGTTCTAATCAAGGACACAAGTAATACCCAATGAAATTGCTCATTGGCTGTGGGAAGAGTGGATGGAGGGGAGGGAGGGAAATAATGTGATTATTGTAACCAAGGAATAATGTTCTAAATTGAGTAAACAAACTTAATCAAATGGAAAATAAAATAAAATAAAATATTGACTTAGCTCTTCAAGTTCTAAATATGACTGTGATTCCTAAGAAAATTCTTGACTTCATTTCAAAAAGATTAATTTATGAACAGGTAGCAAGAGAAAATATGAATGATCTTTTTAGCCATTCTGGGTTCAACAAAAATAAATCTTGTTAGACTACTCCTATTTCATCTCTTGACAAGGATACTAGACACACTGATTATATACATTTCAGTTCAGCCATTTTTTAGTTGTGTCTACTCTTCATGACCTGATTTGGGGTTTTCTTGGCAACAAAATGCTATCATTAGAAGGATTTAGGACTGGATGAATGATTAGCTGAAAGAAAGGTGATTAATGAAGTGATGTCAATTTGCAGGGAGGTCACCAGTGAAATATTCCAGGGATCTGACTCTGTGCTGTTCATAGAATCATATGATCATAAATTTTGAGCTGGAAGGGAGAACATTGAGCTTATTTTACAGATGAGCCATAGAGGGTTAAGTGAATTGCTCGGTATCATATAGCTATTAAGTATTTAAGGTCTTCCTGATTCTAAATCCAGCACTGTATACTGGGACATTTGGATAGAGTGGATAGATTACCAGGTTTTGAGACAGGAAGACTCATCAAGTTCAGGCACAAGTCACTTAACTTTGTTTTCCTCAGTCTTCTCATATAAAATGTGCTGAAGAAGTCAGTGGCAAACCAATCCAATATCTGCCAGAAAACCCCAAATAGGTCATACAGAGTTGGACATGACTAAAATGACTGAACAATAATACCCTACACCTCCTAGATGACTCAGAGAAACAATAGATAACATACTTACCAATTTGGGGTTGACACAAAGCCAAGAGTCATAATAACATGGCAGATGACAGAGTTCAAATCTAAAAAGATATTGACAGTCTAGAATGATGGGCTGACTTTAGTAAAGTGGAATTTAATGTTTTGTTCCATTCAAGATGCACAAACAGCTGTTGTAGAGTGAGATGAAGGGGAGAAATCATAAATAGTACAGCACAAGAAATGCTTTAAGGATTCATTGAAGAGCAGCCACAAGCAACATGGAATAACTGGGTGGTTGGAAAACAGCTGTGGCTGAAGCCACACCCTCCCAGGCTACTAATCTCTGTGTATGACAATGGATGGGGCTGCTCTTTTTGAGGACAGGCCAGAGGTCAAACCTGAGCCTTGGAAGCTGCTCTACAAAGAATAATCAGCACCCTGCAAAAGGAGTTACAATCACTTATCAAAGGACAGACTTCACATGTGATTCATGTAGTTAGGACTGCTGGATCTGCATTTTTTCCTTTCAGATACTCCCATATACATAGGTGCATCATCCAATAAAATGGTAGGAGCACAGGACTAGAAATCAGGAGACTTGGACTAGAATCCAGTTCCTGCCCCAAGGAACTGGGAAAGACTTCTTGCAGAAGGTGAGAATTGAGCTTAGACTTGAAGGAAGCCAGGGAACCCAGGAAGTAGAAATGAGGATGGCAAAAATTCTCCGCATTAGGGACAGCTAATCATGTTGGACATGTTGCGTTTAAGATACCCATGGGAGATTTAGTTCAAGATGTATAGTAGGTAATTGAAGATGTAAGACAGGAGGTCAAGAAAGACATTAGTCCTAGACATATTTGAGAATCATCAGAATAGAAATATCGTCTCATATCATCTCACACTATCCAATTGGCTAAAATGTTAAAAGGGCAAATGATGCTTTCTCTAATAGGACAGGAACAAAGGAGGGATTTACCTGGGTATATTAATATAAGAAACAAATAAATTTAAATTTAAAAAAGAAAGATGATCATTGGATTTATGGCATTGATGAGTTCACCAAGCAAAATAACAGAGAAGGAAGAGAAGAGGGTGTATTATAGTATCTTTGGGTGGTTAGTGGATATGACCTAGATGAAGATCTTTCAAAGGAGACTGAGAAAGCATAGTCAACTGGGTAGAAAGAGAACCAGGAGAGAGCAGTCATAGAAACCTAGAGAAAAGAATACTAGGAAGTGGGTGATCAACAATGTTAAAGGCTGAAGAGAGATCAAAGGGAAAATAAAGGCCACTAGATTTGTCATTTATGACATCATTGGTACTTCTGAAGAAAAGGTGTTTCAGTTGAATGATAAGAGTTGAAAATGAGAAAAATAAAATGGAGGCACCAATTGGAGTCAACCTTCTTGAGGAGTTTAGCCACTAAAAGGAAGAGAGATATTAGACTGTAGCTAATAAGAGTGGTTTTATAGCTTTTAGTTTCCATTATCTGGTGGTGGGGTTTTTTCCATTTACAATTTTGTAGCCATTATATTTATTGTCTTCCTCTTTCTTCTACTTACTGGTTGGGATCTGTGCTGTTGGAATGAATAAACAATGCTGAAATACCAAATCCTCAGGTAAACAATATATAATATAAATATATTTACACATATATGCATATAAACACATATAAATTTACACATAACATATAGTATTCTATACTACTATGATGGTACTAAGTGTGCTGGCCTCTTTTCTTATAGCATTATTTATAAAATATGTAACCTGTTCCACCCCCTCTAGTAATAATTAATTGTCAATTTTATTCATGCAATGTGTTTCCTTCATTCATACCTAGTCTGATATTTTTTTGCGTGCCACAGCAAATGTGATTCAATTTTCTTGGAGAACATTTGGTTCAAACAGAAATGAAAAACATGACAGTAACTCTAATGTAATTTGGAGCTATCTCAAGCCAGTAAGTAAAGAATTTCAACAGTTCAACATGATCAATGACAATAGTTCTTAATCTATTATAACAACCTTTTCTGGACTCCATAAAGAGCTTAGTTCCTCACAAAGGCACTTATCATACACTGTTTCATATTACAGTCAACAGTTGGGGAGAACCTTTAAGGTTGCATTCACTTTGATGGTGAAAGCACAAAATGCTGGTATTTTCTAAATATTTTAGCCAATTATGTGACTAAGATGAGGTTGACTGTGGCTAATTGTGTCTGAAAGCCTGCCTATCTGCTTATGTTTTCATGAAATCTGGCTTCAGTCGGCAAATAGATTATTCAATGGTGTAGGAAACGCCCAGTCAATATGCCAACAAGCATTTGTTAAGCATTTACTGTATGCCAGACACTGGGCTTAGTGGAGGGGGTTAAAAAAAATGGCCCTTGCCTTCCAAGACCTCACATTATAATGGAGAAAGCAAAGTGGAAATAACCACGCACTTACAAGATGTTGTTGTTGTTTCTCCCAATAACATTCTAGGGTGATGTCTTCACTCACCAATGAATTGGATTTAAGGCAGAGTTGGGCAAATTGTTAGCCTCCTCTTCCAGTCACTGAAGTCCAGGGACAAGACAGAAGTCAGGATGACTGCTGAGGGAGTTGGGTACACTGGATGACCTTGGCCTCTTTGGTGTCTGACCAAGCTCTACGTGCTCCACAAACTGCTTCAGGAGCCTTTGTGGCATTTAGAACCTATTATGCAGAGATATGCTTGGGATAGGACCCCCCCCCCCCCCAATTCACCAAGGTGTTTGAGAGCTCTGGGTTACACTCAATCTGGTTTAGCCTGCCTATAGAGACAGTTTTACTGAGATGTAGCCACTGTGCATGCAACAGTGTCTTGGAGCTACAGGTTAGAGTTGGGTGATAGGTAGATACCAAAGGCAGATGAGCAGCCCTGAAAGGGACTTAGCAAGCCATCATAACAAAGGTTCTAGTCCTCCCTGAACACCCCAAACACCCCACATGCAAGATAATTGCAGTAAAAATGGAAGTTAATTTGAGAAAGTAAAAGAGAGGGGATGGGGTAAGGAAAGGACAGGGAAAAGGTTTCCTGCAGAAGACAGAATTTGAGCTGGGTCTTAAAGGAAGTCAGAGAAGGCAGGATTTGGAAGTTAGGAGGTAGAACATTCCAGCCATAGGATACAGTCAATAAAAAGGGATGCAGTCAAGAGATAGAGTATCTTTTCCAAAAAACAGAAAGAAGGCCAATGTGGATGGATCATAGAACACATAAGAAATCTGGAAAGGTTGGAAGGGACTAAACTGGGCCAAAACAGGTTGGTATTAGGCTTAGAGAGTTTTCTGGGGTAACTGAGTGGTTAAATGATTTTCCTTGAGTTACATGGGCCATATGAGTCAGATGTGGGACTTGATCCCAGGTCTTTCTGACTTTGAAGATGGCTTTTTAGCCACTTTAACTCGTTCTCTTTACTGCTGATATTATTCAAGGAAGAATAAAACAGGAATGTTTTCATTGTCGTGGAAGACACCCAGATGAAGTCTAAATGGAAGAATTCTCTATAGATGGTAGAGTTCTACTGGTTCAGATGTTCTCCTTTACAAATGGCCTCTTCTCCTAATCCCAGAAATCTACAGAACCTGCTCAGGGAAGTCTGCAACCACTTAAATGAGCCATACAAAGGTCGCACAAGAAATTTCTGTTCCCCCGATTATGAGATGCAGATGAATGCATAGTCCATTGAATTAATCCATCAGTACATATATCTCAGACAAATATCTCTAAAGGATAATGATCTAGACTCCAAACCGAATAAGAGGAATAGGGTAAGTTGGCTAATATTTGGGAAACTATTTGAAACAGTCCCAAGGTATTCTGGAAAAAAACCTAGTATCAATTTTGTGGTGATATTAAATGGTTTTGAATTATGGAACATTACAATTCCTAAAGAATTACAATTATTGGACAAAAGAAATATTCATGGTGGGTATAAGTAGTTATAGAATGTCATCAAATGTGATTTGTACACAAGAAGTAACATGAAAGATCTGAGATGGAGCTATGATATCATTGTGGGTGTTTCATTCTCTCTATTTATGGGTTTATAGATAGAGGAAACTTCCTGAGACATATAGACATTAATGACATGTGTAGACCAAAAGAATATATGTTGTAGATGAGATTTGAACCTAGGCTTTCCCAGTTTTGAAATTACTGTTCTATGTACTTTATCTCACTCTCTCATTCTTTTATTTAACCTTTACCTTCTGTCTTAGAAATATAAGAAAATTGATATTATGCATCAATTCTTTTTTCCCTTATTTGTAATTTATTTTATTTTATTGTAAATGTGTTTCATTTTTTAATTAATAGCAATTATTTACAAGTGTCTCAGTCTCTCCCTCCCCTCCCTGCATCATATCATCTGGGAGACAGATATGTATATACAGATAATGTCTTTCATGTTTCCATTTTTTAGTTTATTCTCTGGTGATGACATTCACAAATTATGCTTCAAGTATTAAATCTGTAGCTGTATATAATATTCTCTTGGCACTACTCATTTCACTGTTCATTATCCTATGTAGTTCTTTCCAAGTTTAAAGTAAAATTAACCCGCTCATCATTTCTTATGGCATTCCATCATATATTCCATCACAACCATATACCACAATTTATTTAGCTATTTCCCATGTGATGGGCATCCCCTAAATCTCCAGTTCTTTGTTACCAGAAAGAGAGCTGCTATAAATATTTTAGAACATATAAATTCTTTTTCCTTTTCCCTGATTTCCATGGGAAACAGATCCACCAATTGTATTTTGGGTCTAAGAATATGCACAGTTTTATAATTTTTTATATGTAATTCCAAATTTTTCTCCAAAATGGTTGGATCAGTTCACAGCTCCACCAATGGTGTATTAGTGTCCTCATTTCCCACATCCCTCCAACATTTGTCATTTTGCCCTTGTGTCATTTTATCCAATTTGAGGATAAGTATCCATTCCAAGAAAATTGAAAAAAATTTAAGAGCAGCAAAGGCTAGGCAATTGAGGTTAAGTGACTTGCCCAGGGTCACACAGCTAGAAAATGTTTAAAACTAGATTTCATCCCAGGTCTTTTTGAGTCTGGATCTGGCATTCTATCAACTAGCTGCCCCAATCACACTGTCCATTGGCAAAAAGATCTCATTCAGGAAATATGAGATTGGAAAAGGAAGCATGATGCTTATGTTGAATGAGCAAGGGATGAGAAATGGCCTGTCCATGAGTGCCAGTTGGTACTCATAGAATCTTAAAATATTTAGAGGAAAGTCTCTGGATAGATCTATTTTAGATAGATACATCTATTTTATAAAGATCCTTTATGGAAGATTTATGGGAGGACAGGGAAAAGAACCTCACAGGGTGAGTATGGATGGGCGGTGATCTGCACCATTGGAAGCAAAATCCACTTAAAGGAAATCATTTATCCATTGTAACAGTGAAGTCTAGATCATTCTGTTGTCTGACTAGACTATTAGCTTTGCAAGTGTAAGTTTCCTTTTCTCAACATTTTTCCTCTCTTCTACATACAGTAGTGGTACTTAAAAAGTGTGTCTTGAAAATGATCATTGTTTCCAATGAATAATGTTTGGAAATGACCAAATAAAATAACGTTTAAAAAAAAGTGTGTCTTTAAATGGAATGGAAGGTGAGAGCCATCACAAATAATAATTGAGGTTTATATTGATGGAGTCATTGATAAGAATCACTCATATTGAAAGAGTCCTTTAAGTTACAAAGATTTTCCTTAAAAAAAAAAGTGGGGAAATAGCTTGCTAGGCCTGGAATCAGGAAGATATCTTCCTGGGTTCAGATTTGACCTCAGATATTTACTCTCTGTGTAGCCCGGGCAAGTCACTTAATTCCATTTGCCTCCAGTTTCCTCATTTGTAAAAAATGATTTGGAGAAGGAAATGGCAAACCACTCTTTGTGAATTATCTTGGTGAAGAAAATCCCAAATGGGAGCATGTAGAATTGGACATGCCTGAAAAAAACAAAGAATAAACTGCCTGACTATTGCTTTTTGAAGTTAGGAGAGTTGGAGTCCAAACCCCAATTCAGATACCCTCAAGTATTCCATTTTCATGATCAAGAACTCTGGAATCTAACTCCCTCCCCGCCCAAAACACGAACCCATCCTACCTTCGCAGCCTTATTATACATTGCAGGCAGCCCAGTGAGGCTAGGCTTGGGATCAGAATGGAATCAGAAATGCAAATGTGCTCTTACAAACCATGTGACCCTAGGCAAGTGAAGCAACCTGTTTGCCTCAGTTTCCTTAACTGTAAAATGAGGATAATAACTGCATTTACCCCTCCCAGGGTTATTATGAGGATCAAATGAGATAATATATAAATGTGTTTTCCTTTCTGGTCCAACTTCTTGCTTTTGTGACTCATTTATGACTCTCCATCTTCTATCTCTGTGATTTTGCACTTGTGTCTACACTGCCTGTTGGAGCCTTCTCACCGCCACCTCTTGAAATCCTCTGATTTCTTCAAGATTAACTCGAGGACTCGACCGCAGGAGGCTTTTCCTCATCTCTGTCTCCCCATCTTCTAGTGCCTTCCCCTCCGAGGCTATTAAGTAGCTAATGTGTTTCTATCTTGTACATACCTATGTATATCCAGGTGGTCTCCCTATTCCGGGGTAAGCTCTGATAATCCATATATAACCCAGATTGAATTGTTTGTCAGCTCCGGGAGGGGAGGAGGAAAGAAGGGAGGGAGACAATCATAGCTCTGGAAAATAGAGAAAATAAAAATAATTAAGTTTTTAAAAAGAATATAAACTCCCCAAGGGCAGGCTTTTGTTTTTGCAGTTCTGTGCCTGGCACTTAGCAGCCACTTAATGCATTTTTAATAGACAAATTGATTGATAATGACTAATTATATGACTTTGGGGAAGCCATTTAGCGTTTTAGAGCCTCAGATTCCACATCTATAAAATGGGAATAAAAACCACTTGCATTACCTCGATCCTCCGGTTGCTAAGAGAAGAGGTGTCAGTAGATGTTAAAGCTCTGTAGAAATGTGAATAAAACAGAAGGATTTCCTTCCAGGCGTAGGTTCTTACTGTCATCAGAGTGTTTGTTTGTTTGTTTTATAACCAGAACCTTCATTTCTGTTTCATAGGCTACATCATTTATTTTAGTAGCTTATGATCTAACATTAAGGGGAATGACTATGTTTTTTTACTTATTTGCTTACGCAGTTTGAGAATTACTTGTATTCTGTACTGTAATATGCAATTGCTCATAAAAGGAAAAACATGTCCACATCTACTTTACTGTAAAATGTAGCAGTCTACTCTACTCTAGATTGTTTCATGCATACTTTTTCTTCTGAAATTGTGATTTTAGCTGCTTCCCCCCCCCCCTTCCTTATCTATGACAATTTCAGGGGAATGTTAGAATCATCTCACATTGACTTGGAAGAGCTGATTGTAAAATTTTCAATGTGAGCATTTATACTGAATAAACAGGCCAATGTTACAAACCAGGATTTGACTGATTATTTTGCTGACTCTCTAGACTTAAGAAAGAGATGGTGAAAAATGTTAATAAAACAGATTAAACTTGAAAGTGTATTGCAAAGGTTTTGATTTCAAAAGATTGCTCTATTACAAAAATGAATAATATGGAAATCAGTTTTGAGCAACAATACATGTATAACCCAGTGGAATTGCTTGTCAGTTCTGGGAGGGGGGAGATAAGAGGGATGAGGAAAATCATGTAACCATGGAAAAATACTTAAAAAAAATAAAAATTATATTTTAAAAAGTGTATTGAAAGGTCCTTTTTTTTTCTCAGAGAATTGGTCATTAAATACTTATCAACATACCCCTGGCAAGATCTTTCATACTTCTTTCTGTTTTGTACAAATGAATAACAGAAATTTGTAATCAATATCAAAGGCAACTTCTTAAATAATCCAAAAGTCATCCCTAAGAATTACTTTGACTAAGATTACTTTTTCATTTTAACATTTTAAGAAACTTCTTTATTTTTCATTTTTATTTGCACATTATTTTAATTTCATTCCCAACTGAAGATCTTACTTATCAATAAGGAATCAGAGAAATTTCAGATGACAATTAACAATCTCTCTGGAAAAACTTAGAATTGGTTGAGAATTGGACTATACTACAATGGAATATCTTGACCAGAACCAGTAGTTTTCATGGTATATTTTTGTAAAATGGAATGAATAATGCATCATTCCATCAATAAGCATTTATGTCTCAGATACTTCCTAGCTGTATGACCCTGGGCAAGTCACTTAAACCTATTTGTCTAACCTTTGTCCTTCTGTTCTAGAGTTGTTAGTAGTACAGAAAGTAAGTGTTAAGAAAACCCCAGGCATTTATTGGGCACATGCTAGGTTTTCCAGGCGAGGCAAGATAAGTCAAGAAGCATTTATTATTTATTTTTAAAAGATATTTTATTTTCCCAATTACACATAATGACAATTTCCCACATATATTTTCTGAAGTTATAAAATCCAAATTGTCTTCCTCTCTCCCTTTCCTTCCCACTCCTGGATGTAGTAAGGAATTTGATCTGGGTTATTTAGACATATATTATCATGCAAAACATATTTTCCACATTGTTCATCATTATAAGAGAATACTCACATAAAACTGAAACCTCCAAATAAAAACCCAAATAAACTAAAGTGAAAAATAGTATACTTTGATCTGTAATCCACCTCCAATAGTTCTTTCTCTAGAGGTGGATAGCACTCTTTGTTAGAAGTCTTTCAGAATGGTCCCAGATCATCATATTGCTGAGAGCAGCTAAGTCTTTCACAGCTGAACATCGTATAGTATTGCTGTTACTGTGTACAATGTTCCCCTGATTCTTCCTATTTCACTCTGAATCAGTTCATGTATATCTCTCCAGTTTTTTTTTTCTGTAATCATCCTTCAACAAGCATTTATTAAGTACCTACTATGTGCCAGGACACTGTACTGAATGCTTGTGACACAGAGAAAGACCAAACTGTGTTGGATGCTGGGGATCCAAAGATATCAGCAACTCCATCCTTATGTACAAGTATTAGCATGTAACCCAGAAAGAAGACAATGTTCATCTCTGCATAGCTGGTGCCTTTTGTGCCCCTGGGGGAATGATGTGAGACATGGAATGACCTTCCATGTTTAGACCTTGTTTAAGTCTAAATCACTGGCCAAGCTAACAGCACACACTCTAGGAGGTAACCCATCCTTTGTTACAAAGAGATCTCTATTTCCCTCCCTCATGGAGACCTTCCTCCATCTGAAGGCTACCAGCTCTACCCCATCTGTGTGGAGAGGACTGAAATCTCCCTCTATCCAAGGACAGTAGCAGCACACTCTCTGAGCCTTTTAAAAATTGTTGAAGAAAAATTCAGACATGTATTTCTGAGCCAACTACCTGCCTGCTCCTAGAATAAGTAAAATGTTCCCCCTTTAACCTTTGCCATCTTTATTTTGTCCAGGAGACTTAGTATAAGGTTGCTCTTCTTTCTTTTTTTCTTTTCAACACTTCACTTGAATAGATAATATATTTGTTGGCCTTTTTTGACTGCAGTATGACATTTGGGCCAATGTCTCTTTTTCTTTGTATTCTCAGAGACTATTAACAATACCTGACACTTCTTAGATGCTCCATAAAGGCTTAGTGAAATGAATTCAATCAAAACGTTTATTGAATAATAACAATAGGTAGCATTCAAGTAGAATTTTTAACTTTACATATAAATCTCTCTCTCTCTATTTGTCTGTCCATCTGTCTATCTATCTATCTATCTATCTATCTATCTATCTATCTATCTATCTATCTATCTGTCTGTCTGTCTGTCTGTCTGTCTGTCTGTCTGCCTGTCTGTCTGTCTGTCTGTCTGTCTGTCTGTCTGTCTATCTATCTGCCCATCCATCCATCCATCCATCCATCCATCCATCTAACCATCTATCCATCCATCCATCTATCTATCTATCTATCTATCTATCTATCTATCTATCTACATATCTCATTTGATATAAACAACAGCCCTATAAAGTAGAAGTTATTATTATTTCCATTTTATAGCTGAGGAAATTGAGGCTTTGAATCAAGACCCTAAGGTCTTCTAAGCAATTTAAAACAATTTTTATTGTTTATATAAGCAGCACTTATCAAAAGACAAAGATTCCCATCTTCCAATTATATGTAGAAACAACCTTTAACAATTATTCTCTGACATTTTGCAGTCCAAATTCTCTCCCTTGCTTCCTCCCTACTCCCTTCCTCAAGACACCAAATAATCTGGTATAGGTTATACCAGTGTTGTCACAGAATAAATATTTCCATATTCCTTATGTGAAAGAAGACAAATATCATACATATAAGAAAAACTCATGAAGGAAATAAAGTGAAAAATGGTATGCTTCAATCCGTATTCAGATTTTTCATCATGAGACCCTTGTCTTAGATCCTTGTGTTAAAGCACAAAAATTTTTGAAACAGACACAATTGTATAGCCATCTCTGCAGAATGGGGATGTGCTCCTTTATCCCAGCAGGGTTCTCAGGTACCACTGGCACAGGATTCCAAGTTCCAGTTAACAATCCATATTTTTAATACGATGAAATTCCAAGATGGCAAAAGCACTTGAACTTGTGATTAATTGTAACAGGATTTGAGTTATACTCCTCATCCGGGAAGCTGGACTTGAGGCCCAACAGATCAGTGTCACTGTAATCTCCTTTAAGTTCACAGTCAATGGTAACTGGTTTCTAGAAGTTTTGAAGTAACTGATTCCATGTTTCTTTGGCTGAGGTCATGATAATTTATGTTCAAGGAAAAAGAGAACAACATCCAACTATGGCTATCATGGTTATGGAAAGAAAAACAGGAGGGAGAACTGCAACTTTTCAAGAAGAACATAGTATCAGGGACCCTACAAGAGTAAGAAACATTAAGGACAGGAAATGTCTCATCTGGCTTCTATTTTTTTTTATTTCCTTTAATCCTGATTTCCTCTTTTTCTTCCAAAAATTCACCCCCCAAATTGTCTTCCACAAAGGAATCTAATTATGTTTCCAGAACTCAGTCTCCACACACTCCTTAGTAACCCATCCTCTTTATTCATAGCAGGATTTCATCTTGACTTAATTCAGCAACTTTTTATTTCCTTCTTCTAACTTCGACCTCTAACTTAGTAACAGAGCTCATTTTTATCCAGCTTTTTCAAAGACACTAATTGCTTTATTTCCATTAATTCACTCCAAAAACTTTCCACATCCAGAG
Source organism: Monodelphis domestica (assembly GCF_027887165.1). Classification (NCBI taxonomy): domain Eukaryota; kingdom Metazoa; phylum Chordata; class Mammalia; order Didelphimorphia; family Didelphidae; genus Monodelphis; species Monodelphis domestica. The sequence continues at coordinate 262,943,532 of NC_077229.1, forward strand.
CATGAAAATCAATTTGCTTTTCCTCTGTATTTTTAAGCAATGATGTTAGAATCAGTGGATTATACACATTGGTTACTTAAAATCTGTGTGACCCTAGACAAATTATTTTTTACTTCTTTGATTTTTAGTCTTGTCATCTGTAGAACGGGAATAATAATAATAATAATAGCTAACCTTTATATGGTGTTTACTATGTACTAGGCACTGTGCTAAGTGCTTTACAGTTATGATCTCATTCTATCCTTAGAACAATCCTGGGGACTAGGTGCTATTGTTATCCTCCTTTTATAAATGAAGAAATTGAGGTAAATAGATGTTAAATGACTTATTCAGAGATGCACAGCTAGTATGTGTCAGAGGTCATATTTAAACTCAGGTCTTCATGACTCTCTACCCTTTGCTCTATCCACTGCAATACCTAACCTAGCTTATGGAATTTTTGTGAAAAGTAGGATGGTTTATATAAAGGGCTTTGTAACTATTAAATCTATATGGAAACTATCAGACTAGAAGGAAGCTTCAAAGGAAAGTGGACATGCCATTGCCTTTGAGAACAATCTATCTTAAGTAACATTCAACCTTCTTTAATGGAGCCATTCCTCAAATGGAAAACATGAGGTGATTAGGCACAGCTCTTAAAGTGGGACTGGAAGATTTTATATATGTATAGAGAGCAAACTTTTCTATGATTTATTTTGCAAATGTCTTGTAAGTGTTTAGATGCAATATTCATATCTCTGGTTAATTAATTGAGCTTTCTATCTTCCATCCTTTAATATTGCTATTGGCCACATACTGACTGCTCAATCTAAGAAATATCTTGATTTAGTAGGATGACAACTCTCAAATCTAGTCCTCTTGGAGCATCTCTAACCCCTCCAGTAAATATTTTAAGTTGGATGACCTGAAATCACTCAAGACTCAGGTCTTTAATCTGAAAGGAAACTCCAAGATTAACCAGTTTAATCTTCTCATATGACTAATAAAAAAAACTGAGTCCCAGATAAATATGACCAAAATCACAGCTAATGTTGATTAAAGTCTAGAATTCAAGTCTTCTGATTGCTGATGCAGTTTCTTTTTCCCCCAATTTATCACACAGATTATCCAAAATAAAATTTTCTTCTAACATTCCTCACAATAGCAACATTACTTTCCCTGTCCTCAGACTAATCTTTAGAGATAATTTTGACTTCTTCTACTTCAATCCCATCATCTACTCAGTCCACCAAATCAAGTTGATTCTACTTTAAAAAAATATTTTTTATTCTATCCTTTTCCCTCTATTCTTAGCACCATGCAAGGAGACTGCTTCATGACTGGAACAATTTCCTAAGCGGTATCCTGGACTACATCCTTCCCCTTCTAAATGACTTTGGTGCTTAATTTGTAGTCTTTCTTCAAACTTCCCGTCTCCAGTCTATGCCCTCTCTAAACAGGTCACCTTTTTGTGTAGAAACTTTCAGTGACTCTCATTGCCATCTAAAATACAAATCTTCACTGCCCTGACTTTGAAGGCCATTTACAATCTGATTCCTATCAATTTTGAGGTTTTATTTCACATTGCTCTTCATCATTGTTTGACATTCTAGACAAATGGCATAGTTCACTATATCACAGAATCATCCTGTACTTTCTCTCCTGCCTCAGTGCCTTTTTTTGAACTCACCTTCATCTGTTCCTGAAATGATCAACCCACCCCTATCTGCCTGTTGAAATTCCCTTCCTTCCTTCAAGGTTCCACTTGAGTGCCCTATCTTGATAGAATCTAAAAATCAGAAGGAAACAGGTTTTGGCTCAATGTGAGGAAAAATTTCCTAACAATTAGAGCTATCAAAATGTGGAATATGTTGCTTTGGGAAGTGTGTGGCTTTTCCCTCCTTGGAGATTTAGGATAGATGACTTGTTGGGGATGTTTTTAGAGGGATTTTTTGGTCAAGTAAAACGAGGACTAGAAAATCCCTGAGGTTCTTTCCAACTCAGAGATTTAGTGTTCTATGACACCTTTAATCTAAAGAGTGATCATCATCTTCATATTTCTCAAAGCACATTACTGATTCTTCTTTTTTCATTTTTACCCTCCTCCTTTGTACCAATATTTTCATAGGCTGTAATCTGCTAGGGGTGGGGAGATCATGTCTAATCTTTTGCCTCCAGTGTTTCAGAGTGCCTTGCATGTAGGAAATAATAAATGTTTGGTAAACTGAATTCCTGACCATCCTGACAATCACTGCTAGACTAATATTCCGTAAACATGGCTTTAATTATATACTCCTCTGCTCCAAATCTAATACTGGATCTGTATTTAGGTCACAGGAATACAATCCCCTTTGTTTGACAGATGAAGAAAATATGGCCTAGAGAGATTAAGAGAAAACTAGTAAGTAGAAGAACTTGGCCTAGAACCCAAATCTCTTATTTTCCCACTCTAACATATATATATATATATATATATATATATATATATATATATATATATATATATATATATACATTTGTATTAAAAAAAGATAAAAGATAAAGTTTTGTACCCTAAAGGGAGGCTTGGACTTTCGATATGGAGAGGAGTGAAAGAGAGGAGAACCCCTTTCTCAAAGCGGGGTTCAGGGGAGACAGCAGATGTAATGGGTTGACTCAGAGAGAGAAGAGGGGGTTTGAAGATTTTCCCCTTTCTGCCTTCCCTCCTTAGCTAAAGCTGCTCTTCCTAATTCGCTCTTGTCCCTCTTGTCCCCCCTCCACTACTCAAGACCAAAAGGTCAGCCTTGATCCATTCACTCACACTCAGCTTGGGGAACAGATAACTTTTAATGTTAACTCAATCAGGTAATACAAAAGGAATATTGGGTAGGGAAGAATGGGAAAAGGAAAGTAGAAAAAGGGATCCCTGTCTCTATCTAAACCCTTTCCCCTTCCTCCTCAAGTTTGTGGGGAACTCAGGCCTTGGCAGCCTGAGACCCCTGAGAGAAAGACAGGTTGACTCACCCTGGGTAACAGGAGCTGAGGTAAAGTCTGCTCAGGTTTCTCTTCAGAAGTCCCTTCAATTGAGAAGTGTTGGGGGGAAAGATTTCCAGTCACCAGCAGGAAAAATGAGTAACCCTCAGGAGAAAGTCTTTTCCCCACCTTCTCTCTTCAGCTTCTCAAGATGGAGACCCTCACTGCTCTCCCAACCAGAGTCTACTCCTCCTCTTGATTCCACTTCTGGGGCCCCTCCCCGATCAAGGTGATCAATTTCACATACTCTTCAATCTGGCCCTTTTTCTCTAGTGCCAGCCTCTGTCACACATTGAAGGCTTGGAAAACACCATATGTGCATATGTGTATATATATATATATATATATATATATGTGCATGTACAAGATATGTGTATATTATAAAATCACAGATAGTAGTCCTGTGAGGTAGATGCTATCATTGCTCTTTCATAGAAAGAAACTTGGGCTCAAAGAGTATAATACTCTGAGCCCAACACTTATTCCATTATCATCTGTTGCCTCAAATCAAGTCTAAACCAATCTGCCTGTCTTTCTAGACACCATTATCTGGACCTATTCAAGTTTTTCTACCTTATTTTAACTAATCAAGTGATTAAACAGTCAGTATTCACAAGAGGTTTCACAAGAGTTAAGCGTCTAAGAAAACTGGGACTTCTAACAGACAGAGGTGAGAAGGAAGAATATTACAGGTATTGGGTTCAGCCAGAGATGAAATACTATGTGTGGGGAACAACAAGAAGACTAGTTGGACTATAGTGTGTATAGAAGGAGCTGGAGTAGCTCAGTTATGAGACTCTGAAAAATTGTGTGCATGTATGTATTTATATGGTATGTATATACAAATATCTGTTTGATAGTATTGATAGAAATTGATAGTATATTCTAATATATCATTCAAGTATAAATTTATATTATTATATATTATATATGATCAAGATCTTAGAAAGATAAGAGATCAGTAAATTGAAAGATTGATAGATAGATTGATAGATTGATTGAGATAGCTAGATATAAATAAAAAGATATAAAGATGGATAGAAAAATAGATTAAAAGATAGATAAGTAGGTAGATAGGTATATATATATATATATATATATATATATATATATATATATATATAGATGAGTAGGTAGATAGGTAGGTACATGGATAGATAGATGAATAAATAGATAAGTAGGTAGATGGATAGATAGATAGATAGATAGATAGATAGATAGATAGATAGATAGATATCTTAGACCTTCTCTTGTGTATCTCTATCTCTCATGGTATCTACAACAGTATTGGGCACATAGTTTTGGTGTTTAGTTGTTTTTCCATCCTGTTCAACTCTTCATGACCCCATTTGTAGTTTTCTTGGCAAAAATACTAGAGTGGTTTCCCATTTCCTTCTCCAGCTCATTTTACAGATGAGGAAATGGAGGCAAACAAGGTTAAGTGACTTGCCCAGGATCACATGTGGCTAGATAGAGATATAAATTGATAGATATAGACTGGCTGACAATCAACAAATATTAATTGTCCATTATGTGCCAGACATTGCACTAATAACAATTTAAAAGGTATGTTGGGCTAGGTTTTGAAGGGCTTTCAAAGCCAAAATTGGGCAGTTCCTATTGTATTCTGGAGGCAACAGAGAATCATTTAAATAGGGAGTTTATTAGTAGGGGAATGACATTGTCAAGCTTGTGCTTCAGGAATACCATTTTGGCAACTATTTGAAGAATGGATTGGAGAAGGAACTTGAAGCAAGGAGACCAATTAAAAAACTACTGCAATTATCCAGGAAGTCCATAGTCCTGAACCAGAGTTGTGGTTTGGTGAAGGGAACTTAAAGGTTGAACAATAGAAATTTTGTGGAGATAGAAATGACAAGATTTGGCCACTGAGTTGATATGTGAGGTGAGTGAGAGTGAGGAGTTGAGGATGACACCTAGGTAGTGAGCCTAGGTGACTAGAAGGATGATGGTGAATGCCACTGACAGAAACAGAGAAACTCAGAAGTGTGGATTTTTTTTTAATTTTATAGTATTTTATTTGATCATTTCCATGCATTTTTAGAAGTATGGATTTTTTGAAGCAAGGATAATAAGTTCAGTCTTGGACTTGTTGAATTTAAGACATCTATGGTACATTCAGGTGGAGATGTCCAATAGTCAGTTGGGGATGCAGGGTCAGGAGAGAGACTAGGGCTGAATATATACATCTGAGAACCATATCTATAGTGATGATAATTAAATCAATTATTTCTCCCCACTTAAAAAACTACACCAACCCTCTGCTTCAGTGAGGCCAGTCTCCTCACCATAAATGGTGAGGACATGTTTATTCTGACCTCCCCCATGCTTTTGTGTGGTTCTTTTCACCTAGAATGTCCTCCTCTCTGCCTCTTCAAATGCTTCTCATCTTCCAAACTTGACTAATTACTGAAGGCCACCTTGACTTTCTCCTTATCTCAGCTTCTACAGAACTTGCTTCCATCCCACATGATTTAATACTTAATCATATCCTGTCTTTCATAATTCATCAATTCTGCTTTGGTCTTACCTACCCGAAATAGCTTGGCCTAAATGCCAAAGACCTTTTCTTGTGTGTCTGCATCCCTCATAGACCTACAACAGAACTGGACACATAATTTTGTTGTTGTTAAGTTGTTTCTCAGTCATGTCCAACTCTTCATGATCCTATTTGGGGTTTTCTTGACAAAAATACTAGAGTGGTTTACCATTTCCTTCTCTACCTCATGTTACAGATGAGGAAACTGAGGCAAATAGGATTAATTCACTTGTCCTGGATCATACATGGCTAGGAAGTGGCTGAGGCCAGTTTTGAACTTCAGAAGATGAGTCTTCTGACTCCAGGTCTGTGCACTATGAAGCCTTCTAGCTGTCCATGGGAACATTAAGTAGATATTCAGCAAATGATTATGTAAGTGCTTTCAGCTCATGAACAACCTTGTGGTTGGTTCCCTGATCTCCCCAGTACTCCCAGTGAGTACCCTGCTTTCCAGAATTATTTAGTATTTATTATGTGTGCATATGTATAAATATTTATATTACATCATATTACGTTGTTTTGTATTTGTATCCTATCCTATCATGTCATGTTACATTATATCATATCATATTCTATTTTATATATATTGTTTCCCCTGATAGACTGTAAATTCCTTCCCTAGGCCTCAGTTTCCTCACATATTAAATGATGAAATAGGGACTAGTTGACCTCTGAGATCCCTTCTGGTTCTATAGCTATGATCCCATGTTCCTTGAAGATAAGGACTATTTTTGATTTTTTTATCTTCAGTGCCTAGCATATTATCTGGCATGAAGTAAGTATTTAATAAATGTTTGTTGATATCTGTTTGATGACTGCTAGAAAAGTTTTTCGTGAAATGGCTAGTTAACCTGATATTCAGAGCCTGTGTGTATATATATATTCAATCAATCAATTCATATTTGTTAAGTACCTACTATATGCCAGACATTGTGCTAAGTACTGGAGATAAAAAAGAGGTTAAAAGATTGTCCCTGCCAGTGAAATAAATGAGAGAGAGCTACAGAGATTGGATTCCTTTAACTTTCTTGAATAAGTCTATGCTTGACATTTAAAGAAAATCAGGAATCTCCCTTTGACTTCAAGCTGGATGTAACTGACCTAGAAGAAGAAAGATAACAACCTTGGAAACTACTGCAAAATCCCCCTACCAACCTCCTGTGGTAAGGCTCCATTCATATCTAGGGGATATGAGTGGCTTCCTCTTCCCTAGTTTCTCTCTGTCATTAATTAAAGAAAAAAGTCTCTGGGCAGTGAATTCTAGCAATGCACTAAAAAACGAGTTCTCCATTTCAGATGTCTTACTCACTCAGCACTTTACTCCTGGGTTGACAGAATATTTTTTTATTGATTCTGCCAGATCCCAGTGCCTGGTCTCTTGCATTTCCAAATGACCTCCAACCTTTTATGCATCCATCTCAGCACAATCTTTCTCTTCCTCCCCTGGAGCTTTTTGAACAAGTCAGCATAATCATCCCCACTTACATATGGTATAAAGCATTCATTCTCCTCTTAAAATCGACCCAGTGACCTCAGAAACATGTAGTTCCTCTTGTCAAGTCTTTAGTCTTATGAACAAACATAAGCAGGGAGGGAAGAAAAAGATCAATTCAAATATCTGAGGGAAAGACTTGAAATATTTTTTTGGTTAAAATGTCTTTTCAGAACAATTGGACCCAAGGAAAAAAAATCTTCCACTTCCAGATCAAGGTGGAAATAGTTGTCGTTGAAAAAACAAACTTCTTGCCTTACACAGGCAGCAAATAGTGGATGAAATGATGTATGGTTGTAGAATAATGAAGACAGGATCAAATTCTGCCTCTGAAACCATGTATGACTATTATATATATATATATATATATATATATATATATATAAAACTATCTATATGAGCAAATCCCTTAATATCTGTGAACCTCAATTTCCATAGCTGGAAAACGGGGATAAGAATATCCATATTTTTTACTTCCTAGGTTGCTGTGAAGCTCCAATGACATAATATATTTAAAGTGTTTTAAAAAGGTTTTAAGTTCCATGTAAATATCAGTTTGTAGGATTAGTATCAGATTTTCTTCTTTTATACGTAACGTATCTTTCACCTCCATTATTTAGTTAGACACTGTCAGACAAAAGAGATCTTTCCTCTTTTCTCAAACATCATCATTCACATTCCTTCTTTCCTTCACTCGCAATTTATTATTATGTGCTAGATCTGGCTCTGTATTAGGCAATGGTAATGCCGACATAATTATGATTTCATGCCCTGCTGCTCTCAGGAAGCCAACAATCTAGTTGAGAAAGGAGAAGGATTAAGTACGTAGGAAATGAAGATAAGAGGGAGAGCAAGATAAGTTTTTTAAAAACTGTGATGCTATAAAAAATTTAAGGAAGCAGAGACCACTTTCATTAGGGAAAGGAAGGAAAGTAAAATCAGGGAAGGTTTCTTAGAGGAAGAGTGGCTCTATCTCAACACCATGCTGGTTGCATACTATTCTCTATGTTAACCAGACTTGTACAAGGGCTTCTGGCTATTTTTACCTCTTGCTGGTTTCTTTTCTTTAGCATCGACCCTGTGAGCATTTGCCCCAGAGTGTATTGGGGGAATCTCTTATACCCTCCTTCCCCTTTTTGGGGAGGCACCCCTTAGACTTTTGAGCCCATCTTTATTTTTATAGTTTTCTTTGGGACACTGAAATGGGGAACATGGTAATGAGCCAATCACTGTGAGACTCTCCCTTAAGGAATCCCCAAGTTTTTGGTTTTAGACAAATCATAATGCCTAGCCAAAATCAGGCACTGGAGTAGAATTCTAGGCCTCTGGCCTTAGCCAAGCACTTGACTCTAACCTTTTTTTTTAATGCTGGAAAATTGTGGGAGGAAAAAGTTTCTGTAAAACAGGAAATGGTCAGATATGATTTAAAAATCTGTATTTTATCCAGAAAACACCTTGTTCTATTCTGCTTGGGGAATCCCCTTGATTTGGAGCAGACATTCTATCACTAATACCTAAGTGAGAGTACTAAACTTTGGACAACTTTCACAGGGGGGGTAGTATGGCTTATTTCAATTTGTAATCCTTCTTCTGGGACTGTAGGAGGTACCTAAGGGAATTTTCTGTTTAGCTTCCTCCTTGGCTCACTCTCAAAAAAAAAAAAATCTGGAAACTTCTAGCACCCACTGCTTCCTTGCCACAAGGAAGATCATAAAGAAAATGGTAGTGAGGTAGAAATCAGCTGACAAATGTGTTGATTTTCAGTCAAATTCATAAAATGGACTTTCAGGAAAACAAACCAATAAAAACCTGTCATGGACAAGAAATGAATCTATCCCATTAAAACCCACTTAACAGGAGTTATTAATTTCTCTTTCTTTCTCTCAAAACCTTCCACAGTGGACAAATTGATACTATCCCACTTTCTTAAAAGGTGGCTAGAATAATTTGAATAAACCATCCCATATAATCCAGGAGAAGATTAGAGATGAAAGAGCAAGTGGGAAGAAATCAGGTGCTGTCCTAAATTCTAAGGCCTAATTGAAGACAAAATTTAGTCTACATGGGACTGAAAATAAAGAATTGCAAGGGGAAAAAAAGAGGTTTCTTTCCCAAGAAATCTATTTATATTAATTCTAGGGTAGTGGGCAGACCTTATACAAAAGAACACTTAAGAAAATTAGAGGTATGATTTGTTTTAGGGTTGTTTGTTTCTTTTTTGAGATGTAAGAAATACTCTCAGAGACTTATTCCAAATAGGGGTAGGGAGAAGAACACAACAGGCAACAAACATTTATTAAGTTCCTACCATGCACTAGGCACAGTTCTAAGATCTTTATAAATATTATCTCATTCTTGGTGTGAGATGATGCACACAGATCACTAAATAGCTGAATGGCAAGAAACAGACAGGTAGATAGCTCCACCTGCAGAGTAAGGCGGGAGAGTTAGAACTGGGAGATCAGAAACAGGGGTGATGGAAAACAGGACTAGCTGAAATGACCACTATCCCCTATAGCAGGGCTACAGTGGAACATTAAAGGAGGAACACAGCTGGCGCTTGGAAAGGGGCAGCAACCAGCTGTGTCTGATGAAAGTAGAGGGGGGTGAGAGTTGTTTGGGCTAAGCAATATAGTATTGACAAAGGAACTACAAAGGGGAGTAGTGATAGGGTGGAATAAATAATGACAGCTCCCAATTGGAGTATGTTGTAAACCATATTGACTACTACAGAAGACCGTTCACAGGGACATGTTATTATTGTTCTTTGATTTCAATATAATCTCCATTTGTTTCCATTAACTTATAATTAAAACCACTCATACTTTAAGCCTTGTGAACTTGTGTGCTTTTGAGGAGATCTGGTGCCTAACCTACCCTTAGAGAATTCTGAATATTGATATTCTTAGATCAACTGTGTGAGGGTAATGAATTAAATTGACAAGTTCTCAAAATATTCTTGGATCTTTTCCATGAGTGGGGTGAGAGTCAATGGCACAAGAGTTAGATAAAATTGCTATTAAAAAGCCTATTTGCCTCCATTTCCCACCTACTTTTAATATTTTCAAAGTGGGAGCAAAATAAGGCACAGGGGTTTAAGGGCAGAATTTACCATCATCTTTGGAGTAGACTATTTTCAAGTGTACTGCAGAGGAGCATGTGAGCTCAAGTTGAATTAATAATAATTATTAAATTGATATAATTGAAATAATTATATTTAATTGATGTATTTTAAAATAATTAAAGTGAGAGCTAAATTTGGGTCCAGAATAGTAAAGTGCTTTGTACTTATGGGAAGAGTAAAGGGCTGTATGCTTGCCTTGATACACCAAGAATCATAAGTTATTGTGGAGACTTCCTCCACATAAAGCTTATGTTTATGACTTTCATAGGTCATTGAAAGTTGCTTTGACCAAAACAGTCCTCGCCTTGTGTCTAATTTGGTGATTATCCTCTACAAATTTAGCCAGACTTGTCCTTTGATAACAGACAGTTCATTACGAGGCCATCCTCAAAGTATCTTCTATTTGATAGGACTTACTAGATCCTTTGCTCCTTTAACATGCCCTTCAAGAATTTTGGGTCATCTGGGGGCTGTGAAGTAGCCTTCAAATAACACTTTAATGGAGATGCTAGAAAGCAAATGGCTATTATTTGAACTGTGGGTCAAATGTTGTTTATACGCCTTCTTTCCACCAGCAACTTAGCACTGAAAATATGAAGAGTGATTTGAAGTTCATGTCTACTTTACTTTGCCTTGTTAGAAAACTATTTTGGAATATTTTCAAGCATATGTTCAGCAAATGTTTTATAATAAAACTGTTTTTGCCATAATCACAAACTGATTGAGTGACCAGTGATAATTTAAGTATTCTTTTGTTCTCCTGCCTCAGTGTTTTGTTCATTTGCTTAAAATATGTGCTTCATTTTTAGTTAAAATCAAGTTCATATGTGCTGTAAAATGAAATGCTATATATTCCTGTGCCCATAGTCTAATGCAATGAGATCTGTATTGAATTATGGAAATGAGTTAATAATCACTAAGTTGGAGTGAAAGGAAATAGACATATGACATTTTCATTGAGAAAGCTTTTGGGTTTTTGTGAAATTTATGGAATAGAAGAATCACTCAGCCTTGCCATACTTAAAATGTAGCTAGCTAGATTCTTCTTATGCACCCCCTCCTCAATGGAAAGGACTGACATTTTCAAATGAAGCAAAAAAATGACCCTCTCAGCTCACAAAGATGTCATTTGGAATACAGTTAGAATAGAAACATATAGCAACATTTTACATGTTTGAGCACCACATATCTGGTGACCTCAACTCTCCAAAACACAGCCAAGATCCAGGAAAAATATCAGTGTAGCTCACATTCAGTGACACTTTAAAGGTTACAAGGTATTTCCTTTTTTATAATTAAAATTTCTTTTTCTGGTGATTTTGTCAATCTTCAATAAACTCGGACATTTCAATATGCAAAAATTTAAAAACCCCAACTAAACTTCTCTTATATTCATTTTAAAGAAAAATGTGTGTGTGTATATATATGTATTCACAAGTTTGTATATATACTTAATATGATCTTAAAAGTATTTTATTTGTTTTCTCCTTATTTTTTCTATGCATTTAAAAATGTTTTATTGGTATTTTTGTTTATCTCTATCACTAGCTACTAATAACAATCACCTCCATCCCCATTCCTAAGCATGACCCCTTACTTTTTTAAAACAAAATGTATAAACTAAGAAAATAAAGCAAAAAAACATTTTTTCACAAGTTTGTGAGGATGGAAGGGCATGCATCACTCCCATTTTATAGATGAAGATACTGAGGCTTAGAGCAGCAAGGCTCAGAACAGAAAAAAAGAGATGGATAATTTTGAGTTTTCTGTGATTTCTTCATTGTGTGTATTCCCTTCCCTGGGCACCGAGGTGCTGAAGTAGATAGAATTCCACTGACTCCAGACCTGGCACTCTTATCTATCTCCCAGCTGCCCCTTTCATTTCAGTTTTAGATATACTAATATCCTGGTGGTGGGAAGAATCTTCATACATTCTGGGGTGAATGGAGCTAAGCTGGAAAAATAGATAATTTCAACATATACCTTCATGGTAGGCAATTGTAATATCTAGAATTTATATAGAGCTTTTGCAAAATACTTTTGATATATAGACTCATTATCCTGCCTGGGATAATTTCATGGCTTCTATCAAAAAATATCACAGAGACTCCTAATTGAGATTTACAATCACAAATCAGATTTTACTTAATTATCCACACAGGAAAAACTAACGGAATGAAGGATGACTATTGTAAAAAGTGTAATATAAAATAAAATATAATGATTGGATAGTCCACTGAAGTCATCCATTAATATATGTCCCACACATTAATGGATAGTAAGCTAGGTATGAAATGGAAAAAGAGGAGTGAAAGGTAGATTGCCATTGGGAAACCGGATAGTTAATTTAATTGCTCCAAGCTTCTCCCAAAGTCTTGTAGTGATGGGAAGGGAAGACCATTGACTAGCCTGTGTGTTCCATTGGTTATACGATGTCAGGGGAATACAAAGAAGCCCCCTGACACAATGAGTGCAATATTTGAGATGAATTTGTGGGTAGATGTGAATAAGAACATATAGAATGGATAGGGATGGATGGGTCATTGAAGAGAATATCTGTATCATGAGATTACAGGTCTATTGGTGCATTAGAGAATTATTTAGGAAGGTGTTATGCTGTCTCCACAGTAGAGTTGGGATTTTTACAAGTGGCCCATTTGCTCAAATGTATATCATGTAACCAGTTCTTAAAGTTCTAGCTCTGATACTATTAATATTTTTGTCACTATGGTGTTAGGAGCTATTAAAAGAGATATTTTTGGGGACCATCAATTTGTTAGTGGAGCTAAAAATAAAGAAGGGTAAAAAAACCCCAAAACTTGGGTTCTTGATTGGATTTTCAAACATCCCTAGTACAAAAAAATGCACTAAAAGTAGGGATAGATTCAAATGTTTTATTGTAATATTTTCTCCCTTTTTTATTCTATGGCATAGATTTAGTGTTGTGGCTGATGTTGCAGTATAATTAAATGTGCACTTAATGTACTCAGATGCTGTATCCAGGATCTTGCTAGAATTTATATGAGTCCCCAATGAAGCCATATTGCATCAATAATTCTGTTTGTAGGAAATGAATATACTATCAATATTGAATTTTTTTTACTACAATAGCTTCTAAAATAATGCATGCAATGAGCAACCTCCATCACTCTGGGAGATGAGAGACGTGAGTAATTATTTAGTGCTCCTCAGGGTAACTGGATTGAGCCTTACAAACACAAAGCTTGCAAGACCTTGAGTAACATCAACAAATGTCTGGAGAAAGACTAAACAGATTCTATGTGTTTTTGTACATGTAGCCTCCACCTCTTTCATTTTTAATTTCTTAGATAACTTTTCTCCCAATTCCTGAGTCTTGCTCACATAGAAGACAGAAGTTTAATGTGAAGCATCATTACTGCTAAAATTATTGTTGGGAAGTGTAGGGTATATGGAAAAGGCAGAGAAAAGGGAGGGAGAACTGACCAAAAAAAAAAAAAGGAATGAGATTCAGAGATTTCCATTCTTCAGTATATATTTTTAGGTATTAGGTTCAACAGCTTCAAAAATTATGCTTTAAAAAACACTATGCACTTCCAGAGAATAAACTAAAAAATGGAAACTCAAAAGACACAATCTATATATACATATTTTTTTGTTGGGCGATACTTTAGATGGTTTCAGGAAATGGTGGGAGGAGTTAAGATAATGGAGAATAAATTCTATTGAATAAATAAATTTGAAAAAGAAGAAGGAAAAAATGAAAAAACACTACAATGTTTAAAGGCAACTTAGCGGCATAAGACTACTTAGTTGTAAACATATGTTGCACAATATTAACTATTTAAAGTACTTTGTAAGATTTTTTAAAGTATTTTAAATAATTTTTTTCTTGATATTGGTGCAATTTTCCTTGTCTTGGCAGTCAGGAAAACAGTAAAAAGCAGCTATTCCGATTTTTCAAAGTCATAAAAACTCTTGTTAGTCTAGGAAAGTTTTCAGAGACAAGAAGATTTCAGAGCTGCCAAGGTCCTTTAGGAATACTATGAATGAATTCTCTATGGGCATTAAATATACAAACCTTTCGCAGAGAAGGATTATTCTGGAAATTTCTAAAAGTCAGCAGGAATACTATGGCCCAAGATATTTAAGAACCGGGGTCTTGAAAACATTGTCTGTTACCCAGAGATTTCACATCAAAATAGCTGGAGTCAATGAGTCTGGGTCAACAATCCCATAAGATTATTGCATTCACTTTTTTGCTATTGAAAATGGTTTTTTATGATAATAATGAAATAAATAATATTACATTAGTAGCTTAGCTTTATATAAATTTTTTTGATAGGAGAAAAGCTACATAAATGTTGCTAATGTTTCTTTCTCCCTAGCTGTCAGATTTTATTTGGCTAAAAATGATTTCCTCGACATTCTTGCCCAAATCACACAGTGGTTAAACATAAATCAGAAACCAACAATTTAAGCATTCCTGCATCAAATATCTTAGTGAAGTAAAATGATACTATCTTGGTTCATCTCATTTTAAGCAGGTATTTGTACATCATTCCCCTTGCCACCTAACTTTTCAATAAGAAGCATTTTTAGGAGTGGAATTTTTTATAAATTGCTCCTATTTCCTTTCTACTCTTTTATTCTTGACATGTTCTGCTATTCCAAGGTAAATGTGCAGAAGTAATCAATTCAAACTATAGTAAAAGAAAAATGTCTCTTCTTTCCAAACCTATATTTATGTTCTGTATGGAAGGTCAGCTTGTCCAAGTATAATTGGGCCATGGAACACTTTGGTGCTCAATGGAAATTATGTCTCAATGAATTTGAAGATATGGACGAGTTCTGGAATAAAAGGAAGTTGGGGGAATTTTTCAACAAAAATAGAGAAATTTAAATCTATTTTTATGTGGAAAAATTGCTACAAACTGCCAGGAAGCAGCTAGATGGCTCAGTGGATAGAGTGCTGGGCTTGGAGGCAAGAACACCTGAGTTCAAATCTAATCTCAGATACATCCTAGTTATGTGAACCTGGGCAATTCACTTAACCTTGACTTGCCTTTATCCATTGGAAAAGGAAATGACAAACCACTCCAATATCTTTGCCAAGAAAACCCCATTGACCAAAGATATTGGAGTAGACAGTGTGGCCCATAGGGTCATGAAAAGTCATGAAGACTGAACAACAATGCATAAGAATCATGACATCTTTCATTTTTGTATCTAGCTCAGTGTCTTGTACAGAGTGAATGCTCAATAAAGATGTACAAGTATAGAAAGGCTGAAGATGCTGTTAGCCTCTGAGCCAGGGCAATCTAATTAAAAAGCTATGGTTCATATTGTCTACCTGATCCTAGACACATCCGCACAGTGTCCCACCAACTCTTTGACCAAAAAATACAATAATGGCCAACCTCCATTGGTAGGAGTTCCTTCTGCATGGAACTCCTTAAACAAATGAAATCACAATTATAGACAACATGTATAATTATAAATGTAATTACTATTTTATAGGGAAAATTATCCCTATCTCTTTCTCTGAGTCTCATTTTCCTAGTCTTCAAAATGAGGTGATTGAATTTGATGACCAATAAGTCCCAACTCTAAATCTTTGACCCTTCTACCTGAACTGAATAATTTTGTTGTTGTTCAGTCATTTCATTCATGTCTGACTCTTCATGATTCATTTGGAGTTTTCTTGGCAGAGATACTGGAGTGGATTGCCATTGCCTTCTCCAACTAATTTTACTGATGGGGAAACTGAGACAAACAAGGTTAACTGACTTGCTCAGGGTCATACAACTGTCTGAACTTAACACACTTAACAATATGGCTTTACATTATAATTCACATATCAGTGCTCTTAATGACTCCTGTGATGAAAATAATCTTTTTTAAAAAATTTATAACCCTGCCTCAGATTCTGTCCTTGTGCCATGGTGGCCAGGGAGTTATAGAAGCTTTCCCAGAATCTCCTTTTGATGACTTGTGGGTAAAGACTTCAGGGATTTTTCAGAAAACTCTGGGAGAAAAAAAACCCAAAACATGAGAAGGAAAAGGAGGAAGAAATAACTAATCTATAGGCATGTCCTCCATCTTGGAAACATGTAGGTAGATTATGGCATCTAGGCTTGTTTTCCCCTCTTTTTCATTCAAAGAAATTATGATGAATAAATGATGAGTATGGTGAATCCCTGAGATGATGAATAGATCCACTTCACTGAGACCACTTCTTCAGTGAGATTTTCCCTTCCCCTATCAACTGTGAGCCATGGTTGAAGCAGCTTCATTAACCACTGCCTCTCTGTCATCTAAGCAGGAAACTCATTTCCTGCCCTTGCAGTCAGAGGTTTGTGCTGGCTGTGGCATTTCTAGCAGACTTGGTTGGCCAGCGCTCCCTATTTCCCTTCTCTATGCTATATCTGTCTGCCCCCTCTTGAATATTGGATATCCCCTGCTAGATTTACCACATTAAACTATTTTTTTTGAGCTGGGTTGTTTTTAGACCAATGGAGATTGGGAGAAGAAGTTGGGAATCCTGAGATTCTGGAACCAGAAGAAGAGACAGACATATTTAGTTCCTTTAGTAGGAAGTCAAAAAAATGGGATCTCCTTTGGAAAGAGGCTGGCCACAACTGCTTTCTAATCCAGCCAAGATGATGTGCAGTAGAAAAAAATAAAAGAACAGAGTGATTTATTAGTTGGACCTTCATTCTTTTAGATTTCATATGTATATGGTGTACACACACAAACACATATAAGGAAAGTAAATGCATCAAGGTGTGCTCTCCCAATTTCCTCTTCCTTTGTCATCTGACCCTATGCTATACTTGGGGATTTTACTCACTACAACAAAGACCCTAGAATTGTTCTGTCTTTGTCTACCTCACTGACTTTCTTCTCTACTACCAGATTCTATTCATAATTATCCTTACAATGGTGGGGACACCAAACAGTCAGCAAGTATTTGTAAAATACTTGTTTTATTTATTATCATTATTTATTGATAATAATATTATTGATAATATATCATTTATTATTATACATTTTAAATTTTTAATTATTAAATTCCTCTTTTATTTATTAAATACCTTCTTTGTGCCAGGCACTGAGCTAAGTTCTAGAGATCCAAAGAAAGACAAAAGACAATCCCTACTCTCAAGAAGCCTGAGTTAGAATAAGAGACAACCATGAACTAATAAGGTAGAGGGCAGCTAGGTGGTGCAATGGATAGAGTGCCTGCCTTGGAGTCAGGAAGACTCATCTTCCTGAGTTCAAATTCAGCCTCAAATACTAACTAGCTGCATGGCCCTGGGCAAGTGGCTTAATCCTGCTTGCCTCAGTTTTCTTCATCTATCAAATGAACTGGACAAAGCAATGGCAAACCCCTTCAGTATCTTTGCCAAGAAAATTCCAGATAGGGTCATGAAGAGTTGGGTGCTACTGAAAAGAGTGAACCAAACAACAACCCAAAGGTTTGTTTGTGTATTTTAGATCTATAAATACATATACAAACACATACTATATAGATACATACCCTTGTATATAAACCACAGGACATAAACAAAGATTGTTTATCCACATGAGGTAGAGCCATTGGCTTTACAAAAGCTGTTGTTGACTAGAGTTTAAGAATTTGATCTGAAGATGGGTTAAGGATGAGGGTGAGAGAAGGAAGGGGATATGGGGACCATTTCCTGAATGCAAAGAGGGTCTGGATCTGCATTCCAAGATGACTACTCCTGGCAATGGCATCATGAATGGAATTCATTCTAATTCATCTGTAATATAAAGGTGTTGAATGAGATGATTCTTTAAGGTATTTTTGTAGCTGGAAAGGAAATGAAAAAGATCTTTTGAAATTCTAAGGTATTTAAGAAGACATGGGGAGCCTGTGATGGATTTAATTCATATTATTGATCTTGCCCATCAGTTATGCTTCCCTCTCTCTGATGGCCCTTCCTAATGTCCTGTTTTTATAAAATTTGATCATTGTTTTGAAATGTCAAGTTCCTTGATTCCTTTCTTTATCCATGCTGAGAACTAAAACTAGTCACTATTTACCATGAGGTGACATTAATGTGGGCCATAGGCAGTCTTTACTCTTAGTCAGAAGCTAGGTTGATATCCTGCCCAAGACTATTCCATGTGGACCATTAAGCCCATCAGCTCAAGACCTTATTCCACAGGCAATGGAGAGGATGCATTTCCCTGTGTTGCCTGGCTGGGATAGTCAGGCTCTGCTGCTGAAGGTGCTTAGCCCTAGACTAAAATGAGATCAGTCAACTTTTCTTGATTCCAGCTCTGTTGATTTCTTCCAATTATGCTGTATATATCTTACTTGTACTAGTCATGCGCATCCTGTCTACCCCATTACACTAAATTCCTTGAGAGCAAGGACTGTCTTTTACCTTTCCTGGTATCTCCAGAGCCCGGCACATAGTAGGTGCTTAAAATTTTTTTATTGACTAATTGAAAGAAATGAGTTCTCTTTTTCAATTCAACTGCTTGACATTTACTTCCATTTGTTTTGGGTTTTGTTTTTTTTCCAAAGAAGTTGACATTTTAATTAAGTTTTTGGTACATATTGAGATATCCTTTTAACTTTGATTTGTGATTTTTGTTGCTATCTGAAAACAAGACTAGCTAATAGAAGCTTCTGATTGATGAATTTCTCATCTGTGAATTTTTACAAATTTTAGTGAAACTTGATTTGTGGATAGAAAGTAACAGAGGGATATCTGATTGCACTGTCTGGGAGCAGTCTGTAGTTCTCAGAATATCTAGCAAACTTTGGAGAAACAGAGTGCCGTGGTATGTTGCAAAGCTGGTATTTATTAAGCCTATGTTCTGATAATTAGACGATGGAAGGCTTTCTGGAAATCTTCCTTCATTATTTTCTTCAACTGTAATGTGAATATTTCTCTGTCTTCTCCTGCTTATAGATGACGTTGTTCTGATTACTTCTAGCCCCACAGAACTGAGGGGCCTCTTCACTGACATCGCAGGCACTCAGAAGAGATCAGTCTGTCTATTATGCACAGAGAAGTAGAAATGAGAATTTTAAAAATGCCTACGATTGCCTAGATTTTGACATGTCATTGGACTGGCAATGTGAATCCATCTCAGATAGAAGGGCACTATAGAAGGATGAATTGTGTTCAGATCTAAATAGGCTGAATCACCCTAAGTAAATTGGGTAGCACTCTCCAATCCCAAACTACTTCTCTATTTGCCAAGGACTCTCTCTTCAGTAGTGATATTTTCATAGTGATGCTATTTGGTGGCAAAATATAAAGTACCATGATGTCAGCAGAATTAACATTGCAGATGACCCAAGAAGAAATGGAAAGATGAAAGGTAGAAAGAGCTTGTAGCAGGTAACCAACAATAATTTGGCATGAGAAGTTGCTTAAAAGACACCATTAAGTAAGTATAACAATCAGAAAGAAGTGGGCTGAAAGGCCATCCAGATATTAAGCTGGAATTCACAAAATACTCAAAAATAAAAATTGTAGAGTTAAGGGTAGGAAAAAAATGCAGAGTCCATTAAGTTCAACATTTTTCATCTTTAGATAAAGAAACTGAGATCTTAAGAGGTTAACTGATTTGTTCCAGGTCACAAGTTTGAGGCATGATTTGCTCCAAATAAAATGTTCAATTCACTGCACTGCCTAGCTGCCCACTAGATAAAGGACTTTAGTATGTAGGATAGCTCTAACAAGAATTTAAGAGATAGCAGCTAGATATCTCACAAGGAGTAGAGAAGGGGACCAGTGGGGGAATCGTCATTCTGACGAGATTATAGGTATACTGAAGTAGTGGAGAAACATGAATTACCTGAGGCAATATGACCTAGCAGAGAGAGCCAGATCTGGGTTCCACCTCTTAAACTTCCTGCCTATCTGACTGAGCAAGTCACTTAAGCTCTCAGTGTTCTAGGCAACTCTAGGCAACAAATAGAAATTAGGGCCCAAAGGGGGGCTAGATAGAGTCACAAAAATAAAGTAAAAATGATACATATAGAAAAAATAAAATAAAAAATAAAAAATTTAAAAGACTATTTTTTTGGTTTATCTTTTAAAACCTTTACCTTCTGTCTTAGTAACAATTCTAAGACAGAACAGCAAGGGCTAGGCAATTGAGGTTAAGTGACTTGCCCAGGGTCACACAGCTAGGATGTCTGAGGCTAAATATGGACTCAAGTCCTCTCTACTCCAGACTTAGCTCTCTTTTCACTGTGCCACATAGATGTCCTTGATCTTCATTGATAGAGGGGGCTCCTTAAAATAATGAAACCATAGGTCCATTCCCTGTCTTTACATCATCTTCTAAAACTTCCCCTTGTGGCAACTAAAGACACTGTCCTTAAGTTATTACTATTAACATTAATTACAATTATTATTTATAATAGTAAATTAATATATAATACTATATTAAGTTATTACTATTCACATTAATTACATTTTAACAATAATAATGCCAACTCACATTTATGTCATGTATTAAAGTTTGTGGGCAGTTAGGTGGTACAATGAATAGAGCACCGCACCAGGCTTGGAGTTAGGAAAACCCATGTTCAAATCCATTCTCAGATACATACCAACTGTGTGATCCTAAGTAAGTCACTTAGCCCCATTTGTCTCAGTTCCTGATCTGTCAAATGAGCTGGAGAAGGAAATGGCAAACCACTCCAGTTTCTTAGCTAAGAAAACCCCAAATGGGGTCATGAAGAATTGGACACAACTGAAAAAGAAAGTAAAATGACAAAATTAGTGTTTGCCACCTTGCAAAGTATTATTATTCCTATTTTGTAAATGAATAAACTGAGGTCCAGAAAGTTTAAATAATTTGTTCAGGGTCACATAACTGATAATAAGAGGGAAAAGAGAAATCTAGACCAAATGCATTGAGGATATTTTAGTAGGGAGAAGTGACACACTGAAGGAATATGCATTGAATTTACTTCTCTCAAATGTATTCTTTAGATGATCCAAGTGATCCTAGAAGTCTTAACTCCTCTACCAGACTATTAGTTCCCTGGGAGGAGAGCATGCTACTTCTTTACCTTCCTATCTCTTACAACACTTGGCAAAGGGCTCTCCAAGCAGAATGCACTTAATGT
Organism: Monodelphis domestica; assembly: GCF_027887165.1. Taxonomy (NCBI): domain Eukaryota; kingdom Metazoa; phylum Chordata; class Mammalia; order Didelphimorphia; family Didelphidae; genus Monodelphis; species Monodelphis domestica. The sequence goes on from NC_077229.1 coordinate 262,964,809, forward strand.
GTATTAAATGTAAGTTTGGTCTGTCCTGGAGGATGTTATGACACAATAAGGCTATAGAATTCATAAAAACTCAAGAATCTTAAACAAAACTGTAGCTAATATGCTGATGATTCTCAGATTTACTTATCCAATCCTTACCTCCCTTGCATCACTAACTGCCTATCAGACATCTTGGACTGGGTGTCCCATAGGAATCTTGGACTCAATATATCCCAAAATGAGTTTCTCTTCTTCCCCAAACTCTCTTGCCTTTTAACCTTTTCTATTAGTGTCAAAGGCTCCATCAGCCCCCTAGGTCCCTAGGTTCACAATCTAGGTGTTTGTTATTCAGGATTCCTCACTATCTCTCACATCCTGAATCCAATCTGTTTCTATGCTTCTTGATGTCACCTTTGCAACATCTCTCAAATATACCCCTTTCTCATCCCTGACACTGCCCCTACTCTTGTGTAGACTCTCACCTCCCCACACCTGGACTACTACAAAAGCCTGCTAAGATGGTTTCCCTGCCACAAGTCTTTGCTCATTCCAGTCCATCTCAGCCTACACAGCCCCTAAAGCAATTTTCCTAAAATGCAGATACAGACATGTTACCAACCACTATTCAGTAAATTCCAGTGGTTCCCATTCACCTATGGGATCAAATACAAAATCTTCTGTTTGGTGTTCAGTCTTTCATAACCTATCCCTCCTCCCCGCCTTTCCAGTGTTTGTATACCTTATAACTCACTCCTTGAACCAGTGACACAGTGACATGGATCACCTTGGTATTCTACAATTAATTCTCAACTCCATCTCCAGATTCCAGCATTTTATGGGTTGTCTTCCATGTCTAGATTGCTCTCCTCTTCTTCTTCTTCCTTTTCCTTCCTTCCTTCCTTCTTTCTTTCTTTCTTTCTTTCTTTCTTTCTTTCTTTCTTTCTTTCTTTCTTTCTTTCTTTCTTTCTTTCTTTCTTTCTTTCTTTCTTTCTTTCTTTCTTTCTTTCTTTCTTTCTTTCTTTCTTTCTTTCTTTCTTTCTTTCTTTCTTTCTTTCTTTCTTTCTTTCTTTCTTTCTTTCTTCTTCTTCTTCTTCTTCTTCTTCTTCTTCTTCTTCTTCTTCTTCTTCTTCTGCTTCTTCTTCTGCTTCTTCTTTCATCTTTTGCTTTCTCTGGCTTTCTTCAAGCCCTACCTAAAATCCTGCCTCCTACAGGAAATATTTCCCAACCTTCCTTGATTCTAGTGTCTTCCCTCTTTGAATTATTCCCTAGTTACTATTTATGTAGCTTGTCTATACATAGTTTTATTCATATTGTCTCCCCATCCAGTTATGAGGTCCTCAAGGTGAGTATAATCTTTTTTTTTTCAATTTCTGTTGTATCCTCAGAAATTAGCACAGTGCTTTGGATATCCCAAGAGCTTATTAATAAATATTTATTAACTGACTGATTAGCCAAGTTCTGCTTTTATACAGGGTATCCCAAAAGATTTTGTATAGTTTTTAGCTTTAGTGCCTTGTATTTATTATCTATTTAGTAGCTACTAAAACTTAAAAGTACCCAAAGTCTTTGAAGATACCTTTTGTAAGAATGCTTCTAATATATAGGAACTTGAGAGACAATCAACAGAAAAGGCAGCTCTCCCAATGCCCCATCATGGCAAGGCAGTGACTGTGGAAGGCTGGGCTGTCAGTGTGCAAAGTCTTGCATGCTCTCTCACACTGCAAATAAGTTAATCTGGCCACAGACTGACTGTGGTTTCTGAACTCCAGTTTTGCTGAGAATAGATAGTCACCAAAAGGAAGTTGCCCACTTGAGGAGGAATTCTTGGGGTTTTAGTTACTGTTTTTGGTATTTCCCAAGTCAGAACTGATAGAACTTGGCAACCAATTGCATTGGAGTTGAGGAACTGAGGGGAATCAAAAATTTCCACTTTGATTTAAAGTCTAAATGATTGAGTGACATTGACAAAAAGAATTTAAGAAGGTGACTCATTTCAGCAAGGGGTTTCTTTGAATCTTTCCACCATGTCCCATTCATTGCCTTTTCTTAAATTGTCTTTATTTTCAGACTTTTCCCTTGCCTCACCTTTCCTTCTTCCCCAAATATTTGCATAGTCATAATACATGGTTTACTTTTTTTCTAATTCTTGCATTCACAGTCAATAAATATTTAAGTACCTACTATGTGCTAGGCACTTTGCTAAGCACTAGTGATGCAAATAAGAAAAAGAAAGACACCCCCTACCCTCAAAGAGTTTATAATAGAATAGGTGAAGACAATGCAAAAGGAAGTTGAAAAGAGTAAGGGGTACCAGAGGTTGCCTTATATGGGGGCATGATGTCCATGGAGTCAAAACCAAGTGGAACCCTTGATGGGAAATGGAGTTAGCTGGAAAACTGTTAGCCCTCTAGAAAGAGTTGCCTTAGTAAGAGTTAATTTCTCAGACTCTAATCAGAAGGGAGGGGCAACTGAAGCCACATGGAAGATATATGTTATCAAAGCTGGATTGATCAGTCTCCATGATGGTGAAATTTTTGGTGATGAGCTAGCTCGTCCTTGGGGAAGTGTAACATTGGTGGAGAAGCTGGTAAGAACACAATATAGTAGATATCACCCTTGATGAGAAGTGAGGAGACCTTGGTTCTAGCTCCAAGTCTGCCTCTATTTAGGGCAAGACTTTTTTCCTTCCCTTGGTTTCAATTTCCTATTTTCAAAAATAATAGGTTTGCAGGAAAACATTACACACAGTAACAGCAGTATTGTACAATGATCAACTGTGAATGACTTAGTTATTCTCAGTAATACAATGATCTAAGACATTTCTGAAGGGCCTATGATAAGAAATACTATCCACCTCCAAGAAAGAACAGATGGAGTATGAATGCAGATCACGGCATACTTTAAAAAACTTTATTTTTCTTGTTTGTTTTTTTGGTCTCTGTTTTCTTTCACAACATGACTAATATGGAAATATTTTGCATGACTGCACATTTATAGCCTATACCAAATTGCTTTCCATCCCTGGGAGGGAGGAAGGAAGAGAGGGAGGAAAGGGATTTGGAGCTCAAAACTTCAAAAAATGAATGTCAATTTTTTATATGTAATTGGAAAAAGAGAAAATATTTAACAAAAAATGGAAAGAAGTAAGAGAAGAAGACAAGAAAACTAAAAGGTTTGGTTTGATGACCTTTTATGTCCAATTCAACCTTTAAATTCTAGGACCTCTGCAGTCTCTTGAAGTTCTACAATTCTTTGGTCTTTAGTTGTGTATTTGAGTCGTAGAATATTAGAGTTGGAAGGGGCCTTATGCTAGAAATGCTAATAGAGCAAGAAAAAGGATGCCCCCATCATGAAGGAATTTCTCTGGTTCCCCTATCTTTTTCTCAAAGTTGCACCAAAAAAGAAAGCTACTGTTAGCATTTCTAGTTGGAAATGAAGTGAAGGATGCAAATTTAGTAGCAACAAGAAATAGTCTTATATATCAATCTGAAAAAATACAGAACTATCAAAGTAGTTATAATAAGGGTCTTTAATTGAGGTAAAAAGAATAATTTAGGAATATGCACAGAACTTCAGGACTGGGATTTCCACTGAACTACACAATACAGGATGCTTATATAGATTTTAGAGAAGTGGGGGGAGGACTTATGTCCTATTACTCACTTGGGACTTACACTAGCCACAGACTAGTGGAAACTAGACCCAATAGCCAAAGATGAGGGTACCTGATTGAGCCTTAAATAGGAAAGATACTCTAAGAAGGCACAAAGGGTGCTTAATCAGTGGGTGCTTGATGGCATATTGTTTAGTCTGGGATGAGAGTCAGTCAGGGAGTTTTTCCTGAAGGCAAGTTCCCATGGGACAGAGGTAAATTTGGGGTTTCATAAAACAAGGTTGTCATCAGATATTTTAAATGGATGCTTTAGAGACTGATTTAGGAGACTTGAGTGGGGCAAAAGTTACATTTAGTGACTGGAGTGATTTTGTTTGAAATTAGAGGGTGAGTAGATAGTGGCACTGGGGAGGCAGGACAGTTGATACGAAACAATTGGAATTTAGAGTAATTGGTCTTAGAGTAAATGTGGAATGACAAACACCTTTAGGCATAGAGTTATGGCCTAGTTGCTACTGACCTTCTCGCCACTCCACTTCCTTATATCATTCAGGAATGAGCTGTGATGAAAGGACTATAGATCAGATTGGATCTATCCAATAGAGTATATTTAAATCATAGGAATCTGATGATCCGCTTCTGGTTTTTGCTTAGAAGAAGAATAGGCCTGGTTGGGTGGGGGGAACAGAGATGAGGAGAGGGATCTTGCTTGGTTTAGGGTGCTCAGCCATTGAGACACCTTAGACATCACGTAGTTTAACCTCCTTCCCAATGGACAGCCATCTAAGCCTTTGCTTAAATATTTCCCTTCGTGGGGTGCTCCCTACCTCACCATGGGTAGTTTTAGGGACCTTTATTTGACCTCAATTTCTTGTTTCACTTCCTTTTTTTTTCTTTCTCTACTTACTTCCTGTAGTATGTTTTAAAAGCACAATCTCAATCCCTCTTTCACAGTGAGCATTCTTCCTTTCTTCCAGAACCCCAAGGACTGGCTTGCCTCCCTCAGACCATTACCTAGGGTTCTGATACACAGGAATACACACAGACTCACGATGATGGAATTCTATACACAATAGGAGATGCACTCCTGCCAGAATGTTCACTAAATTATCAAAGCCCCCAAATTATGGTCACTAATGATAGGGGACCAGAAGAGGGAGAAGGTAAGGACAGTGTAAAGGGTCTTAAATTACAAATTTTAAAACTTCTTAGTTCATAATTATTTCTTGATTATAAACCTTCATTAACCCTAGTATCTAGAAGCAAACAAAAACATAGAAGCACTTACATGAGCCATCCCTGATGGTAGAAATTAGCTCAGAAAGGTAGGAATGGGTTCTAATGACCTGAGAAAACTCAGTAGTTTAGGCTATGTGTATATAATGGGATTTTCCTCTTTCTCATTTTGCAGGATTCTGAGACTAAGAAGTTCTAATAGACAATATCAAAACTCCTATCCAATTCAGCAAGCATCTATTAGATCCCTACAATGTGCCAGACACTGTTCTGGGTGCTAGGGATACAGAAAAACAAAAATAAAACAGTTCCTGCCTCCTGGGAGCTTACAGTCTACTGGGGAAAAAAACAACACGTACACAAATAAGTAAATGTGAAATATATACAAAACAAAAACAAAATAATTGAGTTTTTTGGGCTAAGGTAGAAGACTAGCAATCTTAAAGATGAGAAAAATCTTAATGTATAAGGCAGTGCTTAAACTAAGCTTTGATTGGAGGTTGGATTCCAAAAGGCCCAGGATGCAGGGCATTGTACACATGAAAAATAGCCTGGCAAAGACAGAGAGTCAGGAACTATAATGGCAGAAAAGCCAGAAAATATGATATATGTGTGATATGAATATGATATCATATTCCATTTATTTCAGGGAAACACATATTTCTTTGACCTGTGTGACATGACTTTCAATCACAAAGGTCCAATCAATGACTTGAGTAGAGAGGTCCTTCTTATGAGTATCACCTTGACTCTAGTCTCTCTTTTCCATAGCAATTTTATTCACTCCTATGGCTTTAGCTACTTATTCTATACACAGGAGAGACTCAGCCCTATAACTCTGTTTATGACATATCTTTTAAGCCTTAGACCTCCAGTAGATTTTCATCTTGATGTGCCATTGGAAATTGCAGTTTAATATATTCAAGATCAAGATCATTCTTTCCTATTAAATCCACTCCACTGGGTCTCAATAATTCTGTCTGTCACACCACTATTCTCTTAGTTTCTCAAGCTTGTAACTTTAGGATTATATTTGACAAGAACCTTTTCCTGACTTCTCATGTATAATTATTTCCAAGGAAGATAAGTCTTCCTGACTTCAGGTCTGGCACTCTATCCACTGAACCACCTTGTTGTCCTTCCAAACTGCTAACATTCTAATATAGACCCTCATTGCCACTTGCTTGTACTATTGCAATAACCTTTTGATGGATCTTTTCATCTCAATTCTCTTTAATTCTCCAATACAACCTGTTTCATCTTTAAAAAGTGGTGGAACAAGCAAAGGGAATTTTTTTGCAGATGTAATCCCCACTAATAGCAAGAAATTGCTAAAGTAGAAATTATTGGAACCCTGGGGGATTAGGGGGTGGAGTGATGAGCACACCCTCCTAGAGTGAGTGACAGAGGAGAGAAATCTGGGCATATTCCAACATGCATTTTGTATCTGAAGAAAGCACATTTCAGAGACTTCAGAGTAAAACTATGGAGGATCCCATCAATGAAAATGCTCTTAGGGAAGTCAGTAAGGGATGGGAGATGCTCAAGAATGACATTCTGAAGACAGACAAGGAAACAGTTCTAATGATGAGGAAAAATGGAATAAAGAAACATTTGGAACTCACCAACCAACTTAGATTTTCAGGAAGAATGTCCAGAAGATGGCAACAAGGCCAAGTAACAGAATATATATTTACTTATGGCATGATCCTTTTAAAATAGTTTATGAAGTGCTATAGCTCAAAATGAGTAGAGGCTGCCAAGGGAAGCTAATAAAAATAAAAAAGCTTTTTCTTAAGCTACATTAGGGGAAAAGGGAGGATCAAAGAAAGGATAGGATCTTTGCTTTTGATGCATGAGATGATAATGACTGTCAACAGAGAGAAGGGGGAACTATCCAATTCTTATTTTCTGTATTAAAGAGAATAATTGTTGTACTAGAAATGACTGAATAAAAATGACTAATGGGGAGTTGATTTCCAAGATAAGTGAAGAGTTAGTAAGAGATCAAGTGGTTTCCCTTAATGAATTCAAGTCAACTGACCCAGAGAACTACAAGAGGTACTAATAGAAGTTGGAAGATGTGATTGTCAAGCCATTGTGAGTGGTATTTGAAAAACCATGGAAAATGGTATAGATACCAAAAAGACTAGAGAAAGCCAAATGCCCAATTAAAAAAATTTAAAGGAAGAAAACAGAGCCTGCAAACTATAAGCCAGTGAGTTAGACTTCCATTCCTGGGGAACTCCTAGAAAAGACCATTAAAGAGATAGTTAATTGAAGATCTAGTAAGAGTAGTGGTGATTACAAAAAGTCTGCATTGCTTTATCAAGACCAGGTCAAGCTCAACTAACCCTAGTTCATTTTTTGACATCACTATGTTATTAAATGAGGGGAATGATATGGATCAGATTTATTTCAATTTTAGCAAAGCTTTTGATAAAACCTTTCTAACTATTCTTGTGGAATATAGGAAGAAATATGAACTAGAAAATAACACAATTGGGTATATTCAGGACTGACTAGATGGCTGGACTCAAAGAGCATTTCATTCTTTGTGCTCTTCCTCCTTGTATTCTTCAAACAGAAGTTAGATGATGTAAGAATTAAAATTATGAGACTGGCCTTAAATTAATAAAGTTTATTAGAATCATTTAGATAGGTAAAAGATGACAAAGAGACAGAAAGATAAGAGTAAATAGTCTAATCTAGCTTCTACATAGGTGTTCCCAGTGTGACCTCCAGCAGCCGCTGCCTTGGCCTGTCACCAGGGTCAGAGAGGGCACTTTCTTGTTTCGAGTCTTTTAACCTCTCCTTTCACATCCAGTTCAAATTCAAAGTCATGGATCAGGATCAGAGTCCTGGAAGGTGACTTTTAACTAGGTGACCAGCCTAGGTGAGGTAAGGAACACAGGGAAGCAGGCAGGACTCCATATGTGATCCTGGTAAAGGATTCCCTTCACACAGTGGCTAATAATTGGATGTACTATAGTAAAGATTCCTTTTGTGTATGGATTAGACTAAATGGAAGGATCTCCCTGAAGTCCCTTTTAATTCTCAAATTCTGTCATTACCACCAGAATAATTTTCTTCTCCAGTGGTCTGACCATGTACTTTTATGGGCAAAAAAATTCCAGTGATTTCTTATTGATTAACCAGGAAAATCTAAATTTTATTGTCTGGCCTTCAAGGTCCTCCACTGACCAGAAATCTCCTATAAAATATTCCTAGGAAGTGCTGATCCAGCTTTCACTTGCAGATCTCTGATGAGAGGAAGCCCCCTGCCTCCTGTATACTTATTCCACTTTTAAAAAAATCAAAATGGTAGAGCAATTAAGCTCAATGCTCAGAAAAACACTCTTATTCAGGAGTGGCACATTGGCTTAGATTGCCACAATCAATAAAGATGGAAACTTCCTTTAGAAAGCAAGACAGTAGTGGACACCAAGTAGAAAATGATGGGGGTGAGAGGTCATAAGGGAATTTTACCAGCTGTGAGGCCCAGTAAAAAGTCTGTGCCCGAAAAGAGATAGGGATTAAAATGGAGGCACTTAGTTCTTAATGGGCACTAAATCCTGTTGTTTCCTGGTTGGAGCTCTCTGCTGAAGAGTGGATGAAAGAAGATGACTCCATTTAGCAAATCCTTCACACAAAGAGCTTAGTACAGCTGTGCCTTACCCTCCCAAATGGAGAGAAGGAGTACATAATGGGAAAATCCATCTGTCAGTGGACACTTAATACATCCCTAGGTTCCTAAGGAACATATATACCTGAGGAGGAGAAGAAAGTGACTCTCTCAGGGAGCCTGAATTCTGTATCAGAATAAGACTGACATTTCCTGGTTTCCTACTGGGATACCCAATTGCAAGTTGGAACTATTTGTTTCATTAGCTATGTTAGAAGATTTAAAATTCTGATTTATGTAAACCTCCAGCTAGCAGTGAACAAGTAGTTATCATGATAGGTTTTTTTTTTCCCTTAAAGAAATCATTCATTTTATTTCTTCCTATTGAATTGTAAAGTGTCACTAAGGATTTAGCAATTTCTTGAAACAGCTCAAGAGGAGAAAATGTGGTAATCAGTCTGTTGTTCTGGAATCTTTAGTGAAGATTTTTTTCTTAAGCTAGTTATGAGTTGTATTAATGTATACAATTGATTTAAAACATCTTACAAGATCAGAGTTCTTGTGATCTCATTTCTTGGCAACTTGACTAGAATGGGACAATTTGTTCTATCTGTTCCCAGCTCCAAAAAAAAGTCAGATTTGAAGTTAAGGAGAATTAAACCAAGATGCAGAATTGGAAGGGAAGTAGTATAGTTTTAAGTTCTACAAGTTGTGGCTCAGATGATCAGTATTCAGGAGTGTATATCACATGCCAGAGGATTATACACTAAAGTCTTAACATAAGTACATCCATGGGGCCCAATGCCATGGGATCATGTGTAGGTCAAAATGCATTGGGAAAAATCATAAAATTTCTGAGTTGAAAAAGATCTTTTGATATCATCTATCACATTCACTGATTTTACAGAGGAAGAAACTGGGGCCCAGATATGTTAAGTGAGTTGCTTAAATTACTTAAGAGTTACTTACAGTCACTGTTAATAGTGTGGCATGTTATTATTGATCAGTTGTTTATGCCATGTGCAACTCTTTGTGATACCATTTGGAGTTTTCCTGGCAACACTCCAGAAATGGTTTACAATTCCTTCTTCAGCTCATTTTATAGATGAAGAAACTGAGGCAAGCAGGGTTAAGTGACTTGCCCAGGGTCACATGGCTAAGCATCTGAGGCATGGCTTAAACTCAGATCTTTCTGACTCTAGACCTAACACTCTATCTATTGTGCCACCTAGTCAACAAGTCTGTCAATAAGTATTTAAGTGTTTACTGTGTATCAGGGTCTGTGGTAATTACTGGGACTACATACACAAGTAGAAAGATGGTCCTTGCCCTCAAGGAACTTACATTCTGATGGGAGAAGATAATACAAAAAAGGAAGCTGAAAAGGAAATAAGATTTGACTTGCCTGGATCAGCCTCCTTAATTGGAAGTGCTGGGAGGAGCCATCTAGTCATGGAGAGAGGCCACTGGGTGGAAGATACTACCACTGTTCATATTCCAGAAATGGAGTGAACTTCCAGAATGAAGAGACCCCTGATCCATGACAGAAAAAGTTGATAATGTGCCAGACTTGCTGTCAGGAAGTACGGGTTTCAAATCCCACCTCAGATGTGTAATAGTTGTGTGACTACCCTGGGCAAGTTGCAACCTTTTGAGGCTTAGTTTCCTCATTTATATAGTAAGCAAGTTAAATTCAATCACCTTTCTCTTCCTTCCAGTCCAGAAGCTATGGTCGTAAGTAGCAGAGCTGGAATTCAAACCAATGTCAACTAACTCCGTCTTGTGTTCTTTTTACCATCCTTTAAAAATTTTCTTTCTGGGAATCTAGTAACTAAGTCTTTTTCTAAGACATATGGAATGTATGTTGAGTTCTTCCCAAAAGGCAGGCCATGTATGTATTTTTTCTGGGGTCTAAGGGGGCCTCTTGATCATCCACTATATCCTAAAACATTGTTAATCTTTCTGAGTTTTTTTCTTGCCCCTGAATTTGGATGATTCTGGAAGAGAGAATGAGGCTGATGACTTTGCTCAATTTTGCCTCACTTAAAGACAAGACAACATCCTATGATGTCACTGGTCCTCTCCAAAAACAAAGAATGAAGGGGGAGATTGATAGCCTGGCCTTCAGATGAGAGGTCTTGGGATCAAATGTGAACTCAGGCACTTCTCAGCTGTATAAGGCTGGGCAAGTCACTGAACCTCCCATTGTCTAGCCCTTACTGCTCCTCTGCCTTGCAACCAATACATAATATTGATTCTAAGATGGTAGGTAAGAGTTTTTTTTTTAATTAAATTAAATTAAATTTTTTTTAAATTTTATAGTATTTTATTTGATCATTTCCATGCATTATTCATTAAAGACAAAGATCATTTTCTTTTCCTCCCCCTCCAACCCCCCGTAGCCGACGCGTGATTCCACTGGGTATCACATGTGTTCTTGATTCGAACCCATTGCCATGTTGTTAGTATTTGCATTAGAGTGTTCGTTTAGAGTCTCTCCTCTGGCATGTCCCTTAACCGCTGTAGTCAGGCAGTTGCTTTTCCTCGGTGTTTCTACTCCCACAGTTTGTCCTCTGCTTATGGATAGTGTTTTTTCTCCTAGATCCCTGCAGATTGTTCAGGGATATTATACTGCCACTAATGGAGAAGTCCATTACGTTCGATTATACCACAGTGTATTAGTCTCTGTACAATGTTCTCCTGGTTCTGCTCCTCTCGCTCTGCATCACTTCCTGGAGGTCGGGTAAGAGTTTTTTAAAAGAACAAAAGCTTAAAATTAATTCTCTCTGCCCATAGGTGAGCTAAAAACATTCTTCAGTATATTACTGGGTATAATTTGAGTCATTCATCAGCGGTATCCCATATCTATTCACTGAATTCCTGTGTGAAGAAAAAAGGAAAGAGGATTCATTTGAAAAGGGTTCAATGAAAAAAATATTTATCATTTGGGAAACCTGGCAGGCAGATCCAGGAAGGCTAAATGCTGCAGGGTGCTCATAATCACAGAAATTGGGTGTTGGAACATACCTCAAAGGCCATCTTGCCAAATCCATAACTGAACAAGAATCTACTCTACCACATACTCTTCTGGCTTGGTTCGTTTGGCCTTTGTTTCAAAACCTCTACTAAGGAGAAACCAATTACTTCCTGTTAGCCCATTGTAATATTAAACAGTTCCAATTGTTAGGAATTTAAAAAAAATTTAAATCAAGTCTAAATCTGCCTCCAAATGCTTGCATCCATTGCTCCTACTTCTGTTTCTTAGAGACAAGTAGAACAACCAAATATTTTCCTCTAATGATAGCTCTTTATATACCTAAAGATATTTATCAGTTCTCCCCTACATCTTCTCTTATTCAGGTTAAATGTTATCACTTCCTTCGGTTGAACATGGTATTATGGTGAGACCTGTCAGCATTCTGGCCTCCATCTTCTAGATGTTCTCCAATTTGTCAATGAGTTTTCTAAAATGTAATTTTAATTCTAAAATGTAAAATTTCTAAAATGTCCAGAAATAGCCATACTTGAAATGATACTTACACTTAACAAAGAACTACTCCCTCTCTAATTTGCCTCAGAAACTATTTGATCAGGGCTGGGTTATCTCCATTTAGTTCAGTCTTATATGTCTGAATCTTCAGTATTCTCAGCATTCACTTCTATGCATAAGTCCTAACAATAGCTCTGCCTCAATTTATCAAAAATGCATAGGTGCACATTGTCTCATTGACAGGAATTTGGACTCTTGAAGTTTAGGGATAAAATGGTTGCTTTCAAGAATGAGCAGGATTATCTGATGCTGAACCAGGTGTTTTCCATCTTCACTGAGGAAAGAACAAAAGGAAATGAATTTAAATTTTAACAGAAAGAATTTGGATTAAGATCCACTCCATGTATGTTCGGTGCATTGTTCTTATTTCCAAACTGCCCACATGGGAATCTGAGTGATGATTAGATAGAGAGGTAATCAAATGGGACTGGAAGTCAGGAGAGGCAGGAGATGAGTGAAGCCAGGCCTCTTTTCTTTCTCTACAGAGACCTGGGTGATAGGGAGCTATGGTAGTGAGGGAAAGAGAGAAGGAAACAAGAATTTTTATAGTATCTACTATGTGCCAGGCACGGGGCTAGGTGTTTTTACAAATACTATGTCACTTGATTCTCACAACAATCTTGGAAGGTAGGTGCCCTAGATCATTAGCCGTATTTTTACAATTGAGGAAACCAAGGCAGGTAAAAATTAAGGAAATTTCCCAAACCTAAATCCAACAACCTTTTCTCTATTTTCACTCTTCTTGACCTGGCCACTGTCTTTGACACAGCTGATCACCGTCTTCTCCTTGATGCTCTTGTCTCTAGGTTTCTGCTTTCTTCCAGTTGGCCTCTTTCCTAATTGGCTCCTCTTCCTCAGCTAATTCTTCATCCAACTCACACCTGCTAAACATAGGTGTCCTTGCCTTTTCCTCTTCTCTCTTTATGCTATTTAACTTGGGGATCTTATCAACTCCCATGGATTCCAAGATCATTGCTATTTTGCTGATGATCATATTGATTTCTCCAGCCCTGTTCCCCCTCCTGACTTCAGTTGTACATCTCCAGCTACCTATAGAGCATCATGGACTATAGACATCTCAAATACAACCTGTCCAAATATGAACTCATTATCTTTCCCACCAAAGTTTCCCCTCTTCCTGACTTCCTAACCAAATTGATGGGATGATCTGGGTTCAAATCTGGCCTCAGGCACTTTTGTAGCTGTGTGACCCTGAACACTTAACCTGCCTTGCCTAGCCCATATGGCTCTTCTGCCTTGGAACCAATCCATACTATATTGATTTTTAAGATAGAAGGTAAGAATTTTTTTTCAAAAGTCTCTTGTGGCTATAACATTGTATAAAATGGTTCCAGCTCTACTGCTGACCAGATAGAAAGTTGTTCCTCAGTGGTAAACTAGCCAGATCTCCCACCCCACATTGTCCCAACCAGATTATTGCCATGAGCTTACTGCTTCTTGGACTTCCATATAATCTGGTGTTCTGTAAAAAGCACTGGGGCAGGGAGGTGATGCAGTGGATAGAGCAATGGGCCTGGAGTCAGGAAAACTAAGTTCAAAATCTGGTCTCAGACACTTACTAGCTAGGTGGACAAATCATTTAACCTTATTTGCCTCAGTTTCCTCCACTGCAAAATGAGCTAGAAAAGGAAATGGCAAACACCCCTAGTATCTTTTCCAAGAAAACCACAAATGGGGTTAAGAAGAGTAGAACCTGACTGAAATCACTGAACAACAACAAAATCCCATCATGGGGCAGCTGCGTGGTGCAGTGGATAGAGTTCTGGGTCTGGAGTCAGGAAAACCCAAGTTCTAATCTGGACTCAGACACTTAACAGCTGTGTCATCCAGAGCAAGTCTCTTTCCCCCTGTTTGCCTCAGTTTCCTCATCTGACAAATGAACTGGAGAAGGAAAATAGCAAACCTCTCCAGTGTCTTGCCAAGAAAATGGGATCACAAAGAAGCAGACACAACTAATTGAGAAAATGAGAACCACAATGGAAAAAGCACTACATTTGGAGTCTTAAAATCTGCATTTGAAACTCAGATCTGATGCTTACTAGCTGAATTTCCATAGAAAGTTCTATAAAAATGGAAGCTATTATTATGTTGTTGTTCTATTATTGTCTGTACAAGCTAATAAAAACTTGATTCAAAACTATTTTGCCCAGACCTCTCCTTCTCACTCATCCTATCGTGCTTTGTGCCAGCTATTTGAGTGCATGTCTTATGCCAGCATTAGACGAGGGCAAGACTGTCACCTTTCAGTGTCGAACCCTTCCTGCTCGCTTGGCGCCTTGCATGTAGTTGGCAAGTCTGAAATGTCTGTGGAAGTGAAGTGAGGATGTGGGACTGAGGATGAGATCTAGCCAAGCCACGTGAAGAAAGGCCCAGAGCATGAGTTCTGCCCTCCTCGTGGCTTAGGAAAGATAATTCATGCAGAGACAGGCTTCCCCAGGGCTCTGCAATTTATAGGAGAGAACCAAAGTGGCGAAATGCCAAGTTTTACACAATTTACTATGATAGGGTTGGAGAGCTAGTCCTCTGAGTTATTCCGTCAGGACAGATATCTGGAGAGGCACTGTAGATGGATAAATAATTGGGTCCAAAATTAAACAGAAAGAAGAGAATGGGGCTGGGTTGTATTTGCAAGCTGCTTTAAAGTTGTTCTCCAACTCTGCTGTTGTTCAGTTGCTTTCAGTCATGCTCAACTCTTCATAACCACACTTGGGAAAGATATCAACCAAAGGGGTTTGCCATTTCCTTCTCTGGCTCATTTTACAAATGAGGAAACTGAGGCAAAGATGGTTAAATGACTTGCCCAGGGTCACACAGCTAGTAAGTGTCTGAGTCCATGTTTGAACTCAGGAAGATGAGTCTTCCTGATTCTAGGTCTGATGCTCTATCCATGGTGCCATCTAGCTCTCTGGACTCATCCATCCTTTTTCAACACAAATGTTTTTCCTAAGATGCTCTGTGGTTTCACACCCTGAAATACCACAATCTCTGAGGAATCTAAGTTGCGGGTTACCCATAAAGTACAAGTAGGCTGTCACACATTTTGAGATGACAGCCTCAAGAAGTGAAACAAAGGATATCACTAGGGAAATGCTTGATCACAAAAGGAGGTGGGGTAGCTATGGAACAAGAATCAAGGATAGCAAATGGCAGCCAGAGTGCTTCACTGGTGCTGATGAACTGTAAAAAGAATGAGAGGAAGTCTTGTGTTCCAATCTAGCAAACAGTGGTTCTCAAACTTTTTGGTTTTAGGACTCCGTTCCATACAATTAAAAATTAGGAACCATTTTATACTCTTCAATTTTTTTGAGGATGAAAGAGCTTTTATTTATGTTGGGGAACAATATGGTACACAGTGGTTAGAGCACAAGGTCTGAAGAGGGGAAGACCTGAATTCAAATTTGACCTCAGACACCTACTAGCTGTGTGGCCTTGGGCAAATCACTTAATCTCCATTTCAGTTTTCTCATCTGTAAAATAAGGATAAAGATTCCACCACAACCCCTCTTGGTTGTCATAAGGATCCAGTGAGATAATGATAAAGCACTTAGTACTGTGCCTAGCACAAAGCAAGTGTTATATAAATGTTAGCTATTGTTTATCATATCAGAAACAATAATTAATACAATTTTAAAATATTTACTTAATTCATTTTAATTAATACATAATATTAATGATAATAATAAATCATTTATAGTTTATTATAAATCATCTATTTTATGAAAGGTAACTAGATTTTCCAAAACAAAAAAAATTAGTGAGAAGAGTGACTTATTTTATATATTTTTGCAAATCTCTCTAATGTCTGACTTAATAGAAAACAGGTAGATTCTCATATCTGCTTCTGCTTTCAATTTGCTGCAATATGGTATTTTAGTTTAAGTATATGAAGAAAATCTGGCCTTGTAGATAGGAATTAGAAAAAGAAAGGAATATTTTAAAGGGCAAATGGCATTTTAGTGTTTTTATGAAGAGAGTTTTGGCTTTGTGGATCCCCTGAAAAGGTCTCGGGTACCCCCAAGTGTTGGTGAACCACACTGTGCTCTAGAATGTTGAATGGATCCTTCAGGGAGGATCGGTGAATTAAGAAGAAAAAAATTCCAAAGATTGAGAGAAAACATGAAATGGGTTTTGATCTTCCCTAATAAAAGGAACAATAGAAATATCAATGAGATTACAGATCCATCAAGTATCAAAAATAATGCTAAGGGAACATTTATAATATATTTATATATAAAATTGTTCACAAATTATTTGCCCATTCTCCTCCTAAGGCACTACACTTTAAAAGTTTATCATTTTTTCTTTCATGGTTTTAGTTTCTAAAATACTAGATTTGAACACAATATTCAAATCAGTTAACACATATGATTTGGGGAAAGATTCCCTATTTGACCAGAATTGCTGGAAAAACTAGAAAGCAGATTGACAAAAAATAGGTATATGTAAGCATTTTATACCATATCCCAAAGTTCCAAATGGAAATTCAACTTAAATATAAAAAATCATTTTAGTTTTTAAAAGTGAGAGAACTGATTGTAGGTATTTTTTGTGACCTTGTCCAGGGGAAGAATTCTTAACCAATAAAGGATAGAAGATATAATAAAAGACAAAACAGATCATTTCAATTACATGAAATAAAAAAGCTTTTATTCCCATAAAACCAATACAGCCCTCCATGAATTTTTCTCTAGTATCAGCTATATGTGTCTTTTTCACATTATGATACATATGGAAATATGTATTATATGATAATGCATGTACAAACTATATCATATTACCTGCCATCTGGGGAAAGGGGAGGGAGAGGAAAGGAGGAGAGAGAGATCATGGCTTGCAAAATGTCAGAAAATAATTATTGCAAATTGTATTGACATGATCTTGGGAAAAATAAAACCAATGCAGTTAGGATAAGAAGGGAATCTGTCAATTCAAGAAAAATATATAGAGATAAAAATCTGAAATAATCTGTTATTTAAGATACACCAATGTGGTAGCTTTGTGAGTGAAGAAAGATTTATAATAGAAATGTGAAGATAGAAATTATCAGATTTGAAATTTTCCATCATTTTACCATCAAGTGCTCTGTCTCATGAGGATATACTCATCAGCTGAATTTTCATCATCATAGAGATTGATTCAGCTTTGAGGAGGTACTGAGTACCTCCTCAGCACTCTCAGTTGTCTTTTGCCTATTTGTGGATACCTTCTCTATTCCCCTCTTGGCTTTCTTTTGTGTGTTGTCTTCTCCCATTAGGATGTAATCTTTCCTTTTCTTATCTGTATCCCCAGCACCTAGCATAGACCCCAGTAACATACTAGGTGCTTAATAAATGCTTTTAAACTGACTGAATGACTGACTGGATTTGTGGATTGTGAGAGTGAGTGTAAAGAATGACAAAAACTGTGAATCTGTGTGAATGGAAGAACTGAGGAGCCCTCAAAGTCATTTGTTATTGTTCACTCCTATCCAACTCTTTGTGATACCATCTGGGGTTTTCTTGGCAGAGATATGGGAGTGATCTGTCATTTTCTTCTCCAGCTCATTTTACAGATAAGGAAACTGAGGCAAACAAGGTTAAGTGACTTGCCCAGGGTCATCCAACAAGTTAAGTGTCTGAGGCTAGATTTGAACTCAGGAAGATGAGTCTTCCCGACTTTGGGCCTGGTGCTTCGTCCACCATGGTGCCACCTAGCTGCCTTTACTTCCCTTTAGGAGGAAGCTAAACAAACCTTATACCTGTAGGTCATAGTTAGATGTATAGTTCCAGCTTCCAGCAGTCTTTCTCAGCAAGGGACCTTCTGGTCTATTCCATCACTGACTCTTCTAGCTCTGTTTTCCTCCTTATCTTCATGCCCTGCCTCCATCTTGGCCTGGCTGTTTAATTTCCATTCTTTCAGCATAGAAATTTATCAGCTGTTTCCCCAGGGGAGTCTGGCGGATAATTGGGGTATGAGGTGGTGGTTGGATGAAGGAGGCGCTGGGATAAGATTGAAGCCACCGAGACACTCTGGAACATCCTCTGAAAATCCTGAAGTGAATAGAGGAACAGAAGCAACCCAAAGAGGAACTCTGCCTGCTCCCCCACCTCAAACAATGGCACGAACCACTTCTGAGCTTATTAGCTTTGGGACATAGCTGCTTTCACTCTCTCTCTTCTCACCCTCTTCTGGCTTCAGACCTCATCCTTCCACCCAAACGGCTCTCTCCAAAATGTCTAACGTAGGACACAGACTCCAAATGATCATCCTAGTGCAAACATCAACAAATGAAAAAAGTTTTTGGCCAAAGACACATGTAAAACTCAGTGGAATTGTGTGTCCGTTATGGGAGGGGGCAAGAGGAAGGGAGGGAAAGAATATGATTCATGTAACCAAGGAATAATGTTCTAAATTGACCAATTAAATAAAACAAAAAATATCTAACATGGCTTTCTCAACCCTCAGAATCCTTGACCTCTCTGCAGACATAGACACTGTGGACCACTCTTTCCTCCTTGGTATCCTCTTCTTTCTAGGTTTTCAAGACTCTCCTCTGGATTCTCCTCTTACCTGGATGACCTCTCCTCCTCTGTCTCCTTTGCTGGATGCTCCTTTCTATCATGCTCACCTGGAGATGTCCCTCAGGGTTCTGTCCTGGGTCCTTCTCCCTCTAAATTACTTCACTTGGGGGTCTCATCAGTTCCCATGGATTTAATTAGCCTCTCTTTGCTGATAATTCTCAGATCCACCTTTTCTTTTCCAATCTCTCTTGGCCTCCACTCTCATGTCTCCACCTGCCTTTTGTTATAAGGAAAATGAAGGTTTGCAGAGAAAAGAGGCAGGAGACCAACAGGGAAAGATTCTGGAATGCTGTGGTGGTGGGGCTGGGTGGGGAAGGTTAAACTGAAAATTCAGAGACTGTTGGCTTTGTCTGTCTCTCTCTGGATGCAACCTGGGCAGTGTGGCTGCTGATCCTATTCCTGCTTCCTATCCTGTTTGCTGTGTTTCCTTGGGAGAAGAACCCTGAGATCCTGATGTTAGCCTGTACCAGCTATCTGCACTGAGTACTAAGCAGAAGACTGGGTCCATCTGGACCTGGGACCTCCCCTGGGCCCTGCCAAATCTGTCACAGACCATCACCTCTAGTAATAACCAAGAGAGGAGTTTGGTGCAGGTTATTTAATTGATTAATTTAGAGCATTTTCCCAGGATTATAAAAATCATGTTCTTTCCCTCTCCTCCCCACAACCCTCTCCCATATCCAACACTCAATTCCACTGGGTTTTACATGTGTCATTGATCAAGACCTATTTCCATATTATTGATAATTTCACTTGGGTGGTTGTTTAGAGTCTACATCCCCAGTCATATCCCCATCGAACCATGTGATCAAAGCAGTTGTTTTTCTTCTGTGTTTCTACTACCACAGTGTTTCCTCTGAATGTGGATAGTGGTTTTTCTTGTAAGTTACTCTGAGTTGTTCAGGATCACTGCATTGCTGCTAGTAGAGAAGTCCATTACATTTGATTGTGCCACAGTGTATCAGCCTCTGTGTACATTATTCTCCTGGTTCTGCTCCTCTCACTCTGCATCACTTCCTGGAGGTTGTTCCAGTCCCCATGGAATTCCTCCACTTTATTATTCCTTCGAGCACAATAGCATTCCATCACCATCATATTCCACAGTTTGTTCAGCCATTCCCCAATTGAAGGGCATCCCCTCATTTTCCAGTTTTTTGCCACCACAAAGAGCGCAGCTATGAATATTCTTTTCAGACATTTCACACTGGATGTCCAATAGCCATCTTAAATTCAACTGAACATATTATCTTTCCTCCTACATCCTCCCTGCCTTCTATGTTCGTGTTTGTTATATGTAGGGAGCATCAAGGCCTCCCAGTCTCTCAGGCTCACAACCTAGGAGCCATTCAGGATTACTCACTATCTCTCACCCCCCATATCAAAGGCTCTCTCTCATACCTTTCACAATAACTCTTCAATACATCTCCTTCTTTTCTCTGACACTGCCCTCATCACCTCACACCTGGATTGTTGCAATAACTGCTGGTGGGTCTACCTGCCTCCAGTCTCTTCCTCCTCCAATCCATTTTCTTTTCCATCTCTAAAGTGATTTTACTAAAATGCAAAGTTTAATCACTCAATAAACTTCAGTGGCTTCTTATTGCCTCCAGGAGCAAATTTTAGCATGCAAACCTAGATCTTTCCTACCTTTCCAGTCTTCTTACACCTCACTCCCTGACATTTACTCTCTCATCTGGTGACATTGGCCTCTTGGTCACCCCACAAATAAGTCGCCACTGAATCTCTTCACTTCCAGCATTTTCTCTGGCTCCCATGCCTTGAAGGTTGTCTTTCATTATCTCCATTTCTTGCTTTCTCTGGCTTCCTTTGGGTCGCAGATAAATCCCACTTTCTATAGGAAGCCTTTTCTAACATCAATTAACTCCAGGGCATTCCTTTTGTTAATTATTTCTTATTTATCCTGTATATTATTTGCTTAGTATGTATTTGTTTGTAGGTTGTCTGCCTCATTTGATTTCAAGCTTGTTGTGGGCAGAGATGATCTTTTTCATCTTTTTTGTATCTCCTCAATGCAGTGCTTGGCACTTAGTAAGTGCTTAATAAATGTTCATATATTGAAATAATTTAAATCTCTCTGAGCCTCAATTTACTTATCTGTAAAATAGGGATAATAATACTTATGCTACCTACTTCACAAGTTTTTTGTGAGGTTTGTAAACCTTAAAATTTCTTAGACTTATGAATGTGCGACCTTAAATTAATATATATGTCTTTTAAAGTGATTTCCTTGTCACAGGTTCAAATTATATGTATGTGAGTGTGTGTTTTATTTTGCAAACTTTAAGTATTATATATCTGTTGCTGAGTATTGAAATAACTTCCAGAATTATTAATTGCTTTTATGTATTCTGTATTATGTATTCAGTATAAACTATGACTTCCAGCTCCTTGTGAGCAGGGACTATTTTTTGCCTTTCTTTGCATCCCCAACACTTAACATGATGCCTGACTCATAGAGGCCCTTAATAAATATTTGTTGACTGTCTGAAATTGGCCTATTTGCTGTTCCCCATCATGGCATTCGAACTTCATCTGGGTCCTTATTACATTGAGGTAATTATTTTACTCTTCCTTAATTGATTCCCTATCTCACTTCCTGCAAAATTTTTCCAGATGTTCTCTTCTCAAGCCCCTCAAACTCCTTTCTTCTCCCACCCAGGTTTGAAGAAAGTATAACATTTGGATGGCAGAGAGGAGGAGATATGAAAGATTTCATGAGCAAAGCCAGGAGTAGAAAGCAACATAGTATGCAGGAGGAGGAAAAAGGAGAGTAAATAGGCCAGAGTTTAGGAATGAGTGTGAGACAGATCACTGGTGATAGATTATTTTAATGATCATGTTGGGTGATTTTTATTCTATTTCTATAGTACTTTAAGATTTGAAAGACACTTTAAAAATATTATCTCATTTTATTCTCACAAAATCCCTAGGATGGGGAAAAGGAGGTGGAATTATTGTCCCCATTTTATAGATAAAGAATCTGCAGACCAAGATCATACGACTAGGAAACGTCTGAAGGATTCCTGATTCTGAGTATAGCATATCGTCCACTGCACCATCTAGCTCCCTCTCATGTGTCAGCCCCTCCCTATCTACTAATTTCTGCCCTACTGCCTTACTTCAGACCCTACCATTCCCATCACTCCTCCATTTTTTCATCCGAAACTGGGCCTCCACTCCTTCCTTTATTCACTTCTCAAACCTTCTCAATCTGACTTCTGACCTTACTATTGCACTCTCCAAAGCTATTGGTGATCTCTTAATTGTCACATCAGATGGTCTTTTCTCAAGCCTCATCCTTCTGTAGACCTGTTTGCTCCCTTTGACTCCATCAATCATCCTTACTTCTTGTATAATCTCTCGGGGCTTTTGTGACCCTGCTCCTTCTTGGTTGTTTCTTCCTGTCTGATCCTTTCTCATTCTCCTTTGCTGGGTTCCTATCCCTCCTCCCTTCTCTATACTCTTGGTGATTCATCAGATTGTCACTATTGCTCAGTCATGTCCAACTCTTCATGGCCCCAATTGGGGTTTGTGGTAGAGACATGAAGAGAGAGAGGTTTTGCAGGACAAGCCAAGATGCAAGAACCAAGGCTGGGGACCTGTCTCTACCACAGGTTTTCTTGGCAAAGACACTGGAGAGGTTTGCCACTTCCTTCTCCACTTCATTTGACAGATGAGGAAACTGAGGCAAACAGGGCTAAGAGACTTGCCCAAGTGACTATGGATGGATTAGAACTCAAGCCTTCCTGACTCTAGGCTGCCTTCTTCTCTTTTCTATACTCTTTCCCCCCCCTCCCTTCTCTATACTCTTGGTGACTCATTAGATGTTCAGTAATTTCAGTCATGTCCAACTCTTCATGGCCCAATTTGGGATTTTCTTGGCAAGGATACTAGAATGGTTTGCAATTTTCTTCTCCAGCTCATTTGACAGATGAAGAAACTGAGGCAAACAAGGATAAGAGACTTGCCCAAAGTAACATAGCTAGTAAGCATTTAAGGCTGGATTTAAATTCAAATTTTGCTGAGTCCAGGGCTGCCTTCTTCCTTTCTCTATACTCTTGGTGACTTATCAGATTATCACTATTGCTCAGTCATATCCAACTCTTTATGACCCCATTTGGGGTTTTCTTGGCAAAGATACTGGAGAGGTTTGCCACTTCCTTCTCCACTTCATTTAACAGATGAAGAAACTGAGACAAACAGAGCTAAGAGACTTGCCCAAGGATACATAGCTAGTAAGTGACTAAGGATGAATTAGAACTCAAGTCTTCCTGCCTCCAGGCTGCCTTCTTCTCTTTTCTATACTCTTTTCCCCCCTCCCTTCTCTATACTCTGATGACTCAGATGTTCAGTAATTTCAGTCATGTCCAACTCTTTAATGGCCCCATTTGGGGTTTTCTTGGAGCGGTTTGCCACTTCCTTCTCCACTTCATTTGACAGATGAAGAAACTGAGGCAAACAGGGCTAAGAGACTTGCCCAAAGTCACATAGCTAGTAAGCATTTAAGGCTGGACTTAAGTTCAAATATTGCTGAGTTCAGGGCTGCCTTCTTCCCTCCTCTATCCTCACGGTAACTCATCAGATGCCCCAAATTTAATGATCATCTCTGTGCCCACATCTCCTAGAGCTAATGGTCCAGCTCCATTCTCTTCCCTGAACATCAATCTAGCACCACCATTTGTCTCCTGAATGTTTTAAGTTGGGTATTCCAGATAAATATCAAACTTAACATGTCCAAAACAGATCCCTCGCCCTTTCCCCTCTATACTGACACCTCTTCCAAGGTTCCCTATTTTTGTCAAGGGTGCTATTGTCCTTCCTGGTTCTTGGGTTCATATCCTTGGGGTTATCCTCAGTTCCTGTCTCCCTCATCTCACATATTCAGTCATTTACCAAATCTTGCTGTCTCTACATCTGCCATAGTTGTGACACACATTTCCCTTTCTCTGTTCATATAGTTACAATTCTCTCACTTTCCTAACCTGATAAACTCTAGAGTGCTTCTATTGCCTCTGGACATAACTTTGGACTACCCTTTCTTACCCTCATGTCTGAGTTAAACATGCTCCCTTGTCACTTCGAGGCTTCCTGTCTGTGTCTTAGGAAATTTGCTCCCTGTTGTATTTTCAGGCTTTGGCCCTTCTGCGTCCACCTCCCTAGAGTCCAAATCAACAAGCTTAGTTCCAAAAGCCAGCAGCAGTGTATGAGGGAATTGGACTCAGACAAAGAACACTGCATTGTCCAGACTGTTGAGTCTCCAGGAAGAAATTTTCTGGGGGCCCAAGTGACTTTTTAGCCCAAATGTGCCTTGTTTTAAGATTGGATTGTTTTTCTTTTAAGGAGTTCATCTATTGTGCCAAACATAAAAATAGCTCTATGACACCAAAGTCATTTTGCAGGCTTCTCTGAGCATTATTTTTTTACTAGAATATTCCATCATTCCCTTAAATGCTAGGTGTTTGTTGTTTGATAAATTCTGAAGTGTGATGTTGTTATATCTTGGGACCAGCTGATTTTTTTAAAAATAAGGAAATATACATCTTGAATTGGAAAATGAAAGTCAAAGGGAAGATAGATGTTGATTATAGATTGTTTTATAGGTAACTTTCTTAAAGCATTTATATTCCAGACATCATAGCTCCTGGAAAAAAGTGGTTATGACTTTTTCATGTTTTATTATCCTTAGCACATGGAAAATATATACCAGATATTTGCTAAACTGAACTTGAATTGAAATTGAAAAGATATTTGTTGACAGGAGATCTGGGTTTCCCCTTTTACCACTTCCCACCTGTGGGACCCTGGGTCATTTATCTAACTTCTCTAGGCCTATCTTGTCCCATATGTAAAAAGGAGCTATTATTTTCCTATTTTCTTATAAAATTGTTGAGGAGAGTACTTTCCCTAGAGTTTTATCGAATATCAGATAAAAGGCATCTTGAAGGCCACCTAGTTGAACAAATATCTGAACCCCTTCTACAGCAGCCCCAACAAATAATCATCCTTTAAAAAAAAAACTCTTACCTTTTGTCTTAGAATTAATACTAAGAATTCGTTCAAAGGCAGAAGAGCAATAAGGGCTAAGCAATTGGGGTTAAGTGACTTGCCCAAGGTCACTCAGTTAGAAAGGGTCTGAGGCCACATTTGAACCCAGGATTTCCCATCCCTAGTCTTGACTATCAGTCTACTGAGTCACCTAGATGCTCTTCCCAGTTCATTCACCTGGGTCTCATATAATCTGATTTTCAGTCCTTCTGCCGTATTGTTGACCTTCTTCTGAATGTTTTCAAGCACAAAGTCATCCTAAAACATGATGCCATAACTATAAATGACTGTATGCCTCTCACTTTTTTGTTTTGGATAGTTTACCCCCCAATTCATTATTTATTTGTCATATCATATTCTTGACTTATCTTGAGATTGTTGTTGTTCAGTTGTTTCAGTTGTGTCTGACTCTTTATGACCCCATTTGGGGTTTTCTCGACAAAAGTACTGGAATGATTTGCCATTTCCTTCTCCAGTTCATTTTACAGATGAGGAAACTGAGGCAAATAAGGTTTAAATGACTTGTCCAGGGTCACACTGCTAGGAAGTGTCTGAATCTGGATTTGAACTTAGGTTTCTCAGACTTTCAGGCTTGGCACTCTTTCCACTGTGCCACACAACTGCCCATATTGAGCCTGTCGATCACAATATCCATAGGTCTTTTCAAATGAACATTGTTTTACTGACCTATTCCATCTTGTACTTATGAAATTCACTTTAAAAAGAAAAGAGTAGAGTAGTTAGGTAGCACAGAGGATAGAGCACCAGGCCTAGAGACAGGAGGATCTGGGTTCAAACCTGGCCTCAGACACTTCCTAGCTCTGTGACCCTGGGCAAGTCACTTACCTCCCTCCCCCCATTGCCTAGCCCTTGCTGCTGTCCTAGCTTAGAACTAATACTAAGACACAAGGTAACAGTTTAAAAACATAAAAGTAAAAGAGTTCATTTGGAGAATGATAGAAAATGATCTCTAAAAGGTATGTTGGAATCAGAGTACAGAGGACTTTGAATGCCAGCTGTAAGATACTGAACTTTGATGGGCAATGGAGAATCAGTAAAGATTTGGACAGAGGAGGGGATGTGATCCAAGTGGTCCTTAAAGAAGATTAATCCAGTGGCAGAGGCCAGTAAGGATTAGAGGTCGAAGAGGCAGGAGAGAGAAATAATTGGAAAGTTATTGCCACGGGCCAGGCATGAAGTGATCAGGGTTTTAACCAGACTGGGGCAATGGAAATCATTTACCACCATCTAGGAATATTTCCTTAAATTTTGTACACGTTGAAAACAGATGAAGATCAGAGTAGGAAAGAGACTTAGTTAATTAAAGTGCTTTCCTGGTTGGATGTCTTCTAAACTTTTTTTATTCCAGCAGTCATATCTCTGTAACCTAGAGGAAGCACATTCATAATGGGAATAAATCAAAGATTTCCTCTACAGGAGTCCATAAGCATTTGGCTTGATCTGTCTCCCTTGGAAGCCACTCTCTACCTTCTAAATCCTTCTACCAGACACTGGTTGCATATCTATTGGAATTTTTTTAACCCTTATTGTCTATTTTAGAATTGATATAATTATCAGTTTCAAGGTAGAAGAGCAGTAAGGGCTAGGAACTATCTGAGGATAGATTTGAACCTATTTTGTCCCAACTCTAGATCTGGCTCTCTGTCCACTGAGCAACCTAGCTTCCCCTAGATTTAAAAAAAGGGGGGTGGGTTCAACTTTGACTTCAGACACTTCCCAGCTGTGTGACCCTGGGCAAGTCACTTAACCCCCATTGCCTAGCCCGTACCACTCTTCTGCCTTGGAACCAATACATGGTATTGATTCTAAGGCAGAAGATAAGAGTTAAAAAAAAATAAGGGGTTTGCCTTTCAATGACAGCGATGCAGATAGAATCATTCTAGAACTGTGAAATCCTAGACATTCCATAGCCTAGACAAGATGCATGGCTACAGAGAGGCCGTCAAGGCTTTGCCTCTGTCCCTATCTGTAGATATGTGTGTGTGTGTGTGTGACTATGGGTAGATATAAAGATGTATTCTGTGGTTCCAGCATGTTATGTTTTGAGTACTGCATCTAAATATAGTGATAGTAGCTTCCTTTAATTGACGTTAGGTCCTTGGAGTTATGACCCCATTATTCAACTCAGTGTACACAAACTAAAATTACCCTTTGGAAATGAAAGCCCTGACAATTAAAAAATAAACCAAAACAATAAGCAGGATGGTGATATTGAAACATATGGAATAAAATCCAAGGCTCTAAAGCTTATCTATAAGGAAGCTTAGGTGGCTCAGTGGATAGAGAGCCCTTACCAGTGGGCTCTCTGGTAACCAGAAGGAGCCTTACAATTATTGAGTCCTTTCACCTTCTGTGAGACATGCACAAACCCCCAGGGTGAGTTTGGACTCCCTAGGAAGTCGTTCTGGGTGCCCCCTGGTATTTACAAAATAAAAAGCTTTCTAAAAATTGTGTTATCCAAACGGTAGAATGGGTTGCCCAAGAATCTGGAGATAAGAAGTCCTGGGTTCAAATCTGTAAGGATAATTTAGGGTTGTGACCTAATCTAAGTTTGATTTTTGGTTGCCAGGGGATGTCCCAAATAAAATACCCAAGTCAGTTTGTAAATCTATGGTGGTTTAATCGATATATAGGGAAGAAATCAAGAAGAAGAGAGAGGGAAAGGTATAGGATTTCTCCCACCTGGCCTGTGCCAGGCGAGTTCAAAGTCCTCCACCACGAGGTTTTTGAAGATTAGAGGCTTTCTTTAAGAGGATAGTGGTTGGAAGGTAAAGGAGAGATATATATAGTAGTCTCTCGGTGACCGAGAATGACTATTGTCTTTGTGCAGTTTCATCTATGGTGTATCCTCTTGTGGCTTTGGAGTCCAAAGGCTGAGGCGCACAGTTTGTGGCACATGGGGCATGGGACGCCAGTTGTTACAGGAGGTGCGGTTGTGGCCTGGTGTCGGCGTTCACGCGCAGCGGCAAGACGTCGACGTCGTTCATCTTCAAAGGTGGTGATGGCATGGTTAATGTGGGTTCGCCAACTGCTTCTGACAGAGGCAGCGAGTTCTAGTTGCTTTGGTGTCATGCCAGCCCACTTCAAGTTGGACTTTAGCTGATCCTTGAATCTCTTCTTTGGTCGACCTTGTTTCCTGAGTCCAGCTGACAGTTCACCATAGAATACCTGTCTTGGTATTCGCTGTGGGTCCATGCGGGTGACGTGTCCAGACCATCGTAGCTGGGTTTTGAGGACCAGGACTTCGATGCTGGTGGAGTTGCCTCTGTCGAGGACTTCCTGATTGGTGATTCGGTCCTGCCATCTGATCCTCATGATTGACCGGAGGGAGCGTTGGTGGAATTGCTCCAGCTGTTTCATGTGCTTCCGGTACAGTGTCCATGTCTCACAACCGTACAGGAGCGAGCTGAGGACCACTGAGTTATACACTTTGAGCTTCGTCGCAGTGCTTACACTGCTGTGTTGGAGGACTTTGCAGCGCAGCTGCCCAAGTGCCTGGCTGGCCTTTTGGATCCTGGCATTGATCTCATGGTCTAGGGACCCGTCGTTGGCGATGGTGCTGCCCAGGTACTTGAAAGTGTTGACGTTAGAAGGCTGCGTGCCATTGATTGTAATGCACGGCTGGTTAGTTGGCCTCCCTGGTGCAGGCTGGAACAGCACCTCTGTTTTGCTGAGGCGGATAGTCAGGCCAAATAGTTTTGTTGCGGTGGAGAACCTGTCCACAATGGTTTGGAGATGATTTTCTTGGTGGGCCATGAGAGCACAGTCATCTGCAAAGAGAGCTTCCAGGATGAGTCTCTCTGTTGTATTTGTTTTTGCAGTCAGGCGGCGAAGGTCAAATAGTGAGCCATCCAGTCGGTATTTGATGTAGACGCCCAGGTCTAGATCCATCACAGCATGTCATAATACTTGGGTGAAGGATAGGTTGAATAGTACCGGAGAGAGGACACAGCCTTGTTTCACGCCATTGGAGATGTTGAAGAGATCGGAAGTCTCTCCACCAGATAGGACTTCCCCTGTCATGTCGACATGAAAGAGCTGGATCAGTTTGACGAATTTTGCTGGGCAACCGAGCTTGCTGAGGATCACCCACAATGCGTCCCTGTTCACTGTGTCGAACGCCTTTGTCAGGTCTATGAAGACAATGTAGAGACTCAGGTTCTGCTCAAGGCATTTTTCCTGCATTTGCCTCACCGTGAAGACCATGTCGATGGTGCTGCGATCTGGTCGGAAGCCACATTGTGATTCAGGCAGGTTCTGCTCTGAAACAGATGACAGGAGTCTGTTGAGTATAACACGGGCGAGGATCTTTCCAGCAGTGGAGAGTAGTGAGATGCCTCTGTAGTTGTCACAGGCTGCTCGTGAGCCTTTGTTCTTGTATAGGGCTACGATGGAGGCATCTCTGAGTTCTGGGGGCATGTCTTCCTCTTCGCATATGCTGGTCAGCACTATGTGGAATGCCTGGAGCTCCTTTCCATTTAAGGCCTTGTACACCTCGGTTGGGATCCTGTCTTTACCGGGTGCCTTGCCTGCACTCATTTGTTTGATGGCTTTTTGGACTTCCTCTGTTGAAGGAGGGACATCAAGTTGTTCAATGGAGTGGTTTTGGGGGATCTGGTCAAGGGCACTTTGGTCGACTGAAGAGGGTCGGTTGAGAAGCTGACTGAAGTGTTCTTTCCACCTGTTGCTGATGCCTTTTTTATCTTTTATGAGAGTGTCACTGTCAGAGGATAGCAAGGGAGTGGTGGTGGGTTTTGATGGCCCATAGACAGTCTTGAGGGCACTGAAAAATTGTTTGTAGTTTTTCATATCAGCCAGGAGAAAAATCAGCCTAAACCCTGGACCCCAAGAGAGCTCAGAGAAGAGCCTCACCTGAACTAGGTTACTAGTCTTCCTCCAGTATGGCATCAAGGAAAACTCACTGCTAAACCCAGATAATAGCAGCCACCACACCAAGATGCCAACACGCTCAGCAAGCTGCCCCAAGCCACCTCTCTACTGTCAAAGAGGCTGGAGAGAGGAAGTGATGTGAAATATATAGATGGTTTTACATCACTTTCCTGCGTCTCACCTGTACCAATGGTAGCTTAAGCTTGACTTAGGACAGCTCAGGGGTCTGTCAGCTGTTTCTGATTTGTCATTTGCTAGCACATGCCTATCAAAGGCCATCCCCACTAGGTACTTAATCCTTAAGTATGGGTGTAGACAGTCCTGATTTTGTTAGACTAAGTAGGGTGGAGTAATCTAAAGTTCACAAATTTGAACTCATATACTCCCAGGCAAGTAATTTAACTCCCAGTAACCTAGCCCTTCATGCTCTTCTGCCTTGACAACAATACACATTATTGATTCTAAGACAGAAGGTAAGGGTTTGAAAAAAAAAAGTGTATCTGGACATTCATATATTATTTGTTGCTGTAATGGTTTTGAAGTATCATTTCATCTTGGTCTTTTTATGTCAGGTACTCTGTTTGCCTTGAAATAAATGTTGGTTCAATTCAATTAAATAAATAATTATTTAGTGTCTGCTTTCTTATGGTGACCAATTGAAAGAAGTAGAAATATTTAGCCTGGAGAAGAGAAGGCTCAGGGTCAACATGACAGTCATCTTCAGGTATTGGAAATGTTGTCATACAGCAGTTAGGTACACATTGTATAGAGTATCATGTCTGGAGTCAGGAATACTCATCTTCCTGGGTTTAAATCTGAGCTCAGAGACTAGTTGTGTGACCCTGGCAAGTTACTTCACCCTGTTTGCCTCAGTTTCTCATAAATGAACTAGAGAAGGAAATGACAAATTATTTCAGTATCTTTGCCAAGAAAATTCCAAATGGGGTCACAAAGAGTTGGACATGACTGAAACAACTGAACAACCACCACAAAATTGTTTATTATTGTTTATTATCATTGTTACTGAGTTCTTCTCGTTTACTGATTGATTCTATGCTCAAGAGTAAAAAATGGCATAGTATTCCAGTATGTGTAACAGTTTCCATGGGAAACCAACTCCATTATGCTGTCACATGATTAACACTTGCTGAAACAAAGCCTCTTCAAAAGGAGGAGAGGTTATTTTAGAGCTAATTTGGATTCGAATAAGTCCACCCTTTCACATACCCATATCCCCAGCCAACAAGTGATCCTGCCCCATGATGGGAGGCAGAGTTAAGACCTAGGGAACCAGGAGCCTTGCAGTTCCTGAATTTTCACCTTCTCTGAGCCATGCACAAACCACCATGGTGAATGGGGACTCCCTAGCAAGTGGTTCTGGGTGCCCCCTGGTACTTACACAATGAAAAGCTTTCTGAAAATTAAGTGTTATCCAAAAGGTGGGATGAGTTGCCTCAGGAGGTCACTGGGTCTTCTTCACTAGAAGTCTTACCAGAGAGGCTCCCTGACCACTTGTCTGGTGCTCTTTAATGGGTGGGTGGGGGATAATTTTTAAGGTATGAATTAGATTAGATGGGTGGCTACTGAGCCTCCTTCTAACTGAAAATCTGTGATTTGGCGAAATTTGAGTTTGGCAGATGATATGTACAACCAGAGCTTCCCTTTGGCCGCTCCTTCCTCTGTTTTCCCTCCAGGGTCTCTATTATCTTATTTCAAACTGTTCCTGTGTGTGTTCTTCTGTCTGTGGTGAAGGGCCAGGGAGAGAACTGTAAATAATTGTACTTCAAGAAAGGGGAAAGAGGATTACCTACTTCTCCTTTGATGTCAAGTGACTAACCTGAGTGAGAAGAAAATTAGAACTGAAAGCACAACTCAAAGTCTGTGATGAGAAAAAGGAAAGATTCCAACCCAATCCAAAAGGCAAAAGGACAAAGTCCAAAGTGTTGACAGCCTCAGGATGGCCAGGTCCCCCAGGCTGACTGTTGAGTACCAAGAGAAGTATGACTTCTGAGGCTGCATTTCTCTGTATTTGAGAAAAATCACTTTCTTCACCCAGAACATTTTCAGTCACTTTCATGAGCTATCTAGCAATACCAGGGGTTTATACTATAATCCCCTGACTCAGTAAGATATAAATAAAGACCTGGATTTCTAGTCCTCATGGTCTGTGTGATCATCAACAAATCATTTAAATAATCATGAGAATATCAAAATACTATCTTAAAGTTATATGGCACAGTGGATAGAGAGACAACCCTGGAATCAAGAAGATCTACTGGCTGGATGACTCTGGGCAAGTCATTTAACATCTCAAGTTGCAGAGTAATTTCCAATTTTCATGGGTCAATGGAGTTTTCTCATTGAGTAATCCCTAAACAAATGAAATCATAGGTCCCATTCAAAAAAAAAGAAAGAAAAAGAAAAAGACCTAATTCATAGGATTGTTACTAAGAAGATTACATATATAAGGCACATTGTAAAGTATATGTCAGCTGCTATTATGCCTCTATAGCAAAGAGTTAATTGACTTAATAGCCATCACCCTAATGTTTACTCACCCCCCCCCAGTTTCCCAAGATGCCAGGGATGTTGCATACATTCTTGGGGCTTTGGGAAATAATGAATTTTTGGTTGCCATGTGGTAACTCCATAATTAAAGGACTTA
Organism: Monodelphis domestica; assembly: GCF_027887165.1. NCBI lineage: Eukaryota > Metazoa > Chordata > Mammalia > Didelphimorphia > Didelphidae > Monodelphis > Monodelphis domestica. Next base: position 262,997,035 of record NC_077229.1, read on the forward strand.
TTGCTTTGGTATCATGAAGGAAATTTGAATAATTCCTTGATCTTTTTCCTCCACCTTTGACTATGGCAAAGGGCAGGGTGCTTTGTAATTTATAAGGAGAGCTTCTGTATGGCTTTTGTCTTCTTACTGCTGAAACTTCCAATGAGGGGTGGAGAAAGGTAAACTCTTCTCCCCCTGGCATCATCACTGCCCTTCTAGAAGCTACAGTACAGGACACAATTCTGTAAGTTTCTTCCTAAGCCTCTTGCTACCTTGTTCTCTTTGTATTTTCTTTCCTCAGTAAGTGATGGGACTTGAAATGGATATTCAGGCTTGAAGGTGAACTTGTGGGTTTGGTACTTATAAAGCTTGTCAGTTCAATAAGTAGGACTGACCAGGGAAGTTTTTCTGTTAAAAAAACAAACAAACCCCCAACAACTGCTTTCAGGAAGATGATTGGGGATTGTTTGGATATGATAGAAGCAAGGTCAAATGTAACTGTGCCTATTGAGTGGTCCCATAGAATACTTTATGTCTTGGGGAGATTTAAGTATCCTAATTATCATTGTCATAGTAGTAGTTGTTTCCCAAGAGACTATTATAAGAATTATAGGTTCAGTTACTGAGTTCTGTTTTAAATCATTTTGACAATGTGCTCCATGAGCTATTTGGGTCTGTCAACATTGTCTGTGATGTAAAATTTAAAATTAAATCTTAATAGTAAAAATATTATATTTTAGGAAGTTTGTTAAATGATCTTTAGAAATCAAGGAATAAAGAGAATACCAAATAAAGACCACATGCCC